>NC_089583.1:103632545-103816328 GCF_019320115.1 Miscanthus floridulus | reverse complement strand
AATGCAAGTGTTGTCTTGGCTAGTGCTTATTAAGGTCATATTGTCTGTCTAATGTCTTCGGCTGGTCTTGTTGTTTGTAAATTTTTACTAAACCCCATGACTCTCTTGGAGGAGGGGTTTGTCTCCCTCAGCTTCTCCTCCGTGCCTTTATTTCTTGGAGATGCAACAAGAGGAGGAGGCCCCGTCGTCGGATGGCTACCTCCGATTGAAATACAATTGGCATATGAGGAGGTTATCCTAATGGCTAAGATTCACATGCCGCTATCCGATGATGAGCTTGAGCTTATCGAGTTCTTGGAGGACCAGATCCGCGAATTGCAGCCTCTGGTTGATGGTTGTTGACCTAATGAAGAGGTTGAGGCATCCGACATCACTCAAGTGGCCATGGTCGTCGAGGAGGGATTCGCTCTCTCCACCGTTGCTCCTCCGAGCCTTGATACTCTAGAGAGGAAGCAAGAGGTGGAGGATAGCTACCCCCAATCGATATGCATTATTTGGCGATCACCGAGGATGTCATTTTTTGAGCTGCGAAAGGGTGCTTAACTGAATCGGTTTGGTGGCCTCAGTAGCACTCCTTGTGTCCTGAGTTTGACTCCCAGTAGTAGCGATTCAGGCTAGGGTTAAAAGAATCCCCTCAGTTCGTTCCACGGCCAAAAGTGCATGTCAAAAGGCACGGCCCAGTTCTCACAGGGCAATGTTGCCCCTGTGTCAGGGTGGGGTAGGGGTTCGGAGGTTTTTCTCGGCCTGTGTAAGAAGGTTTTCTCTACCACAGCAATGTCTGGGGTGGCTTACCCCCCGCATGTCGAGTTTTTTTCGAGCTGCAAATGGTTGAGGCTTGCAGGTCGCTAATAATGAGATTGAGCTCATCGAATTCTTGTTAGACAAGATCCGCTACTTGCAGCCACCGGTTGATGGTTGTGTTCCCGATGAGGAGGTTCTTCCTATAGTGTCGGTCGATTGCTGCTCCACCTTTGTTTGCGCTGATTCAAGATGGGTTGGGGTGCGCAATCACTGACAGCAAACACTACTACAGAAAAACTTTCACAAGGCTCCGGTGGCGGGCAGGCTGGTTGACCGCCTCGGTTAATGCCTGGGATTAACCGAGGGGTCGTTTTCTATTAACCAAGGCGGCCACAATTAACCACCTCCTAAAATATATTTACGGAGGCGGGCTTATAAGTGGCCCGACTCCAAAAATATCTCCATTTTCCGTTAATCCCCGCCGAGCCCAGTAAAGGTTAGGGCAGCCCACTTCAGCCCGGCTTCAAGGTCAGAGTATATATACAAGCGAAACCCTAGCCCACTACACACACTTCTCTCTCACCCATCAGCCCCCTCCCTCCTCTCCCTTAGGCGTGATGGGCATGGTGTGCCGCGGCGCAGGCAAGGCGGGAGGCGCTGGCAAGGCGGCCCTCCTCCCCAATCTCTTCCTTCGACGTGGGGCGCGCGGCTGCCGCCGCCTCCTCCGGCGACGGCGCCCCTCCTCCCTTCCAGCGCGGCGCCCCTCTCCCCTCCCCCTCTCTCTTAGGCCCCTCCCGGATCCCAGACCCGACGGCGCGGGCGAGGAGGCCGGATTCGGCTGTAGGGAGGTCGGATCCGGTGGCTGGGAGGCCGGATCCGGGAGCAGGCAAGGCGGCAGTGGCGCGGGTGACGCGGGCGGCGGCGGCACTCCTCCTTCACCTCTTCGTCAGCTCCAGCGCTGGGAGGCCGGATCCGGTGGCTGGGAAGGCCGGATCTGGCGAGCTACGACGGCGGCGGCGACAGTGCGTGGATGGGCTCGGCGGGCCTGTCCATGGATTTTTCTCTTTTTTATTTTTTTATTTGATTAACTGAGGCGATCATTTCAATCACCTCGGGGAAGATCCATTTACCGTAACCTTTTGACCGAGGCGGTTTGTGATTCCTGCCTCGGTTAATCACTTTTGCCCACCTCAGTTAAGTTTTTAGTAGTAGTGGAAGATGATGAGCCTGGGGCCAATGTTGTTTCTATTTCGAGTATTTCCTCCTTCAGATCTCCACCATTTGTCTACGGGTGGAGCCCTTGTCGCCTGGAGTTTAATTGGAAATCACAAAGTATGTGATGTCTCGTCTTGAGTTGTCACAGGACGGAAAAAAAAATCTTTTTGATGATGAGGTTCTACCTTTTGATGATCCAATGTCACTGTTGTCCGGCCTTGAGATGGCGGCAAAGGCTCCTTTGGTCGTTGCTCTATATGCCTTGCCTAGAGACCATCTCCAAGAGTCATTCTAAATTCTACTCTCTAAATCATCATTTAGAGAGTTAATTGAGTAAAAGTCGTTTTCTATATCTTTGTACTCTCCAACAAGCTTTTACTTCTATATCGTGTGCGTAGTCTAAAGAGTCCATCCTCGCTCTCCATCTTTGGATAGCGAGAAATCCGGAATAGATGATGTCTATATCTGAATATCCAATTGAAGAGACTGTCGGAGAGTATTTTTTTTTCACAAAAATGTCTATTCCGGTAAATCAGAAAAGATATAAAGAGTCTTGGAGATGCTCTAAAGGTTCTTTTCTAATTGCCCGCTCCATATCACCGCCTCAATTGTCGGACACCTTTACTAGACGTCAACGAGTTGCTCACTTTTAATTAGGGAGCTTCATGAGGTCTTGGTTGTCTAGATGTGTCACCTTTAGTGCTAATTATGCTGCTAGTTCGCTACGTTGCTGCTTCTCTTAGAGTTGATAATGGTTCGGTGGCGAGTTGTTTATATGTAATTGCTTAATTGTGAGACTAATTTTGCCAAGATTGTGTTGGTTTTAGTAAGAGCATCTTCAAGAGTACCCAATATTTTTTTTTCTCCAAAAAAACATGGTGTAACTCTTCTTTCCTTTTTATATTAATGAAAAACATGCTTGAACATGTTAGCGGATTCCCCCCCCCCCCCCCCCCCCCCCCCCCCCACACTGTTCAGTGCAGTACAAGGGAGGTTGTGCTCTAATGGAACCGCACCCCCCGTTTGATGAACAAGCGGAGCAACCTCATCATGTCCTCGTTGGACAACATCGATGGCCTTTCATTGTTGAGCCTGGCCGACTGCAATGTTCCAGCAATCCTCTCCTTGAACACCACGAACTCTTCCTTGCTGAAACCACCTTCTCCATTGCAGGGATGTTCATCATTTTCGCGATCATCGGCATCATATTCGTCACGAGGCGCACCACGGCCGCTGCTACTGGCATTGCCGATGCGTTCCTCATCTATTCGAGACAGCCTGAAGAGGTCCATGACCATCTCTTTCTGCTTGAAGATGGTGCCTAGGTTCTTCTCTTTCTTCTTTTTCTTCCTTTTCTTCTTCTGCTCCTGCAGCTGGTGCTGTCCGAAACACACGCGCGTGAACTCGAGCCACTCGTCGAGGCTGATCCCCGGCTCCACCTCCGTCGGCCGGACCTCCTTCATCCGGATCTCGACGAGGGTGGAGTCCACCCCGGGCACGGGCACGAAGTCGGCCTTGCTCACGTCCATGAGCAGGCTCACGTCCGCGACCAGGCGCACGTTGGTCGCCAGGTGGTTGTGCTCCCCGTGGCCCGGCGCGCCCACGAGCCGCCGCGCGAACTCCCTCTGCACCAGCAGCGTCGCCGTCCGGAACCGGTAGGAGCCGAACAGCAGCTTGGCGGTTAGCGGCGAGGAGATCGCGTAGGGGATGTTGGATACGCAGACGTCGAACTCCGGGAAGTCGACCTTCATGGCGTCGCCCGTGGTCACCTGGCAACGGAAAACTAAAGACTCGTCATTTGGTTATGATCATCGGCGTTTTTCCTTTCGGGGCATTGGATCGATCGAATGGGAGTTGGGAGGAGGGCGCGCGGGCGGAACCGTGAGCTTGTGCGCGAGGCCGAGGTCGCGGGCGCGGGCGGCGACAGAGGTGGCCATGCGCGGGTCGATCTCGACGGCTGCGACGGAGGCAGCAGGGGAGGCGAGGAGGCGCACGGTGAGGTTGCCCGTGCCGGGGCCGACCTCGAGGACGGCGTCGCCCAGGCGGATCGCGGCACGGCGCACGATGGCGTCGAGGACGCGCGGGTTGGTGAGAAGGTGCTGCCCCCGCCGCTTCTGCAGCCGGAAGAACGGACCGTCCCACACCTCCGACGCCGAGGAGGAGTAGAGGCGGCAGCCGTGGCGGGCGGCGCGGCGCGCGGAGACGACGCGGCTCATGTCAAGCCCGATCCTTATTGGGGCCTCCGGCCTCCCTCGAAGCCAACAGGCACCGATCACTGATGAAGCTTTCGCCTGCCGGCGGTCTGCGGAACCGCAGCGTGGTGGTGCCGGACTTCCCGGTGCCGCGGATTCGTGCTAGTGGCCGACGGTGTTGGTTAATGGTTAGTCGCTCGCTCCGTATTAGGGTAGCAATCAACCTGTGCGGCCCGTGCAGGTGCGCGTCGATAAATCGGCCTGGAGCGGGTTCGGCTTCGGCCACTTGTGCGATCGGTCCTGCTCAGCGAGTTCTGGGCTGCTAGGCCACTTGGGCCGCATGCTGGGTGTGATCGATTTTAGTGTTATACTGCCTTTTGATTGAAAATTTTTGGCTAAGAAATGCCGAGTTCTGGGCGTCAAGTGCGAAAAGAAGTGGAAAGCAGCATTTTTTTAATGCCTCTCATCTGGGTACAGCTGTAGCATCTGTTCATACACACGCACATCCACTCAACACACGCACACTACTCACACCATCATGTACAAACAAACCTATAACTACACCTAGATCTGAAGACCGCGTCCTTCTTGATATCACCGAAATCCATTGATTTTGTAGGCGATGGGCACGTCACAATCCCATTGTAGGATCACGCGCGAGAGGCAGAAATCTCGAAAAAATCCCGAGCAACGGTGAGACACGCGTGACGATCAGGGATCAAACTCGGGTGGGCTACTCGCACGCCGGCGCAGCTAGCCAACCGAGCCTGTGTGTAGACAGAGACCATATCCTGGTTCCTTAGCCATTTTGCAGTGGCGGAGGCACAGGGTATGCCAGGTATGCACTGGCATACCCTGCGGCACGAACGGATATACTATTATATATTGTATACGTATTTGTATTTGTATTTATGTAAAAAGAAAAAGAAAAAAAAACTTACCGAATGCATCACGTCAGTACGCCATGCACCACGAAAAAGCCCACTTGAGGCACCCACGCGGCCCAAGCAGTAAAGAAGCTAACAAGACGTTCACATTAGTGCACGTCGCGTCCAGGTCCACAGGTTGGTCTGCCGCATCCGCATGAACACGTCCTCGGCGGCGGCGCACAGGCTGCGGAAGTGCGGATCTCACCCTCGCCCAGGCCCAGCTGCGCCTGCTTGTTCGGTTGTTCCCCGCCGGGCAGCTGCGCCGCGTCTCCTGGAGGCTGGAGCAGGAGGCAGCGGATGATGTCGTCACCGTGACGAGGCAGCGTCTTGGCGAATTTGTGATCACAATTGTTTTGGTGAGATTCAATCTTTGTTCGTCGACTTTTAAAAAAAATCATGTGTACTTTAATTGCTAATTGCTTAGCGCTAAAATTATAGAATCATCTATCACGCGGCGAGGTGGAGGATTTTTCTCAACATTAGAGTCGATCTTGATTGATCTTTTGTCCAGTACTCATATCATGTGAGTGATCCATAATCGCATCTGAGAGTTCAATCGTGCAAGCACAATTTATTTAATTATTTGGCATTGTGTTCTTTGTAATATTTATGCAGTTATGAAGAGAAACGGGGACATTGCATCTCTTTTTCAGAAGCATGAAGCAAAGAAGAAGGCTGCGGCAGCTACTGCTACTTCTAATCCTGATCCGATTGAACCTGTGGTGGAAGAGCAGATTCATGAGAGAGTAGTTGAGGGAATTGTAAATCCTATGCCACCTCCACAACCGTCTTCACTGCCACGAGTTTATGACACCAATCGCCTTCTACATGATCCAGGTGAAAGACATCCTATTCTAAAATATCCTGTTAATGATCAAGATGCAATTCGAAGAGCATATATTATTAAAGGTCCATTCAAACCTTTTGCACATGATTTTCCAAAAAGAAAGATTTCAGACAGGGATCGGGGATTCAACTATTGTTGGATGTATAATAATGATTGGCTTGAGTATAGTATTAAGAAGGATGCTGTGTTTTGCTTCATATGCTATTTGTTCAAGAAGGGTACTGGGTCAGACACATTTACTGTTGATGGCTGGAAGAATTGGAATATAGGAGAGAAAGCACTTCGCAAACATATGGGTTCTAAGGCACATATTGCAGCTCAAGAGAGATACATTGGCTTTACAAATTCCAAGGTTGCAATTGATTATAATATTGAGAAGTGGAGTGATGAGGATCTTCATCTTTATAAGAAAAGGTTAACTTATTCACTGAGGTGTATCAAGTTTCTTTTGCATCAAGGGTTGGCGTTCCGTGGACATGATGAAAGTGAAGAATCTAGCAACAGAGGGAACTTCATTGAACTTTTGAAATTTCTTGCCGGAAATAGTGAAGAAGTGAAGAAGTATGTTTTGGACAATGCTCCAGGTAACTATACCTTAACTAGCCCAGACATACAAAAGCAAATTATTCACTGTTGTGCCCTAGAAACTAGAAAGAAAATAATTGAAGAACTTGGTGATGAGCCCTATGCAATTTTAGCTGATGAGTCTAGTGATATATCACATAAAGAACAACTAGCTCTTTGCTTGCGTTATGTTGATAAATTAGGAAGGCCATGTGAGCATTTTATTGGAGTTATTCATGTAGATGATACTATCTCTTTATCACTTAAGGATGCAATTGAAGCTTTACTTGTTAGTCATGGCTTGACTATGACTCAAATTCGTGGTCAAGGATATGATGGGGCTAGCAACATGAAAGGAGATATTAAAGGGTTGAAAACATTGATCATGCAAGAATCATCTTCTGCTTATTATATTTATTGTTTTGCTCATCAACTCCAATTGGTTCTTGTTGCTGTTGCCAAGGGAAATACTGATTGCAAAACTTTTTTTTGATCAAATATCTATCTTGTTGAATATTGTTGGAGTTTCCTGTAAGCGTCATGACATGCTTAGAAATGCTAGGCTTGAGAATGTCAAGAAAGCACTTGACTGTGGTGAAATTGAATCTGGAACTGGATTACATCAAGAGATGGGTTTGCCTAGGCCTGGAGATACTCGATGGGGATCTCATTACAAAACTGTATGCAACATCATTACTATGTATGAAGCAATCCATGATGTACTAGTTGATCTTGGGGATGATCCTGCATATAAGGATGATTGGACCAAAATACATTTTGTGACCGGAGCATTTGAGAACTTTGAGTTTATTTTCTTTGCACACTTAATGTATATTATTCTTGGATATACAAATGAGTTATCTAAGTGTTTGCAAAGAAGGGACCAAGATATTCTTAATGCGATATCACTTGTTAATGTGGCAAAGAAAAGAATGCAAAAATTGAGGTCTGATGGTTGGGATAATTTTCTTGAGAAGGTCATTTCATTTTGCGATAAACATGGTGTTGAAGTTCCTGCTATGGATGGTGATTATGTTCCTTATGGAAAATCAGCAAGGAAAGCTCGTGCCCAAAAGCAAACCAATGATGATCACTTTAGAAGAGAAGTATATATTGGTGTCATTGATCAAATAAGTCAAGAACTTGATAATCGGTTTGATGAGATTAATATGGAGTTGTTGTCTTGTATGTTGGCCTTCAGTCCTTCCAAGTTATTTGCTTCTTTTGATGCACAGAAGCTACGTAGACTAGCTGAGTTCTATCCAAAGGAGTTCTCAAATAATAATTTGCTCAAACTTGAGTTGCAGCTAGATAATTATATTGATGACATGAGACATGATGATAGCTTCAAAGGTCTAGACAATATTGTTGATCTCTCAGTTAAGCTTGTTGAAACAAAGAGGCACAAAGTGTACGATATGGTTTATGAGCTCCTCAAATTGGTATTGCTTCTACCTATGGCAACGGCAAGTGTTGAAAGGATATTTTCTGCAATGGTTTTTGTGAAAACAAAGTTAAGAAATAAGATGGGAGATAGTCTTCTAGATGACTGTCTAGTCACTTTCATTGAGCGGGATATTTTCTTTGAAGTTGATGAAGATGATATAATCAATACATTTATGTCCCTTCGAAAGCGTCGAATAAAATAGTCACAAAAATAACATTGTAAGTCTCTGGTTCTCTTTTATGCCTTATTTCAATTATTGATATGGCTTTTAAACTATTTATACTGTACTTAGTGGATGGTTTGAACTTGATCCATGAATTTAAGCCTTATTGTGTTATTTAGTGCATATATACCGAATCATGTTGTCAATTTTATAATTATTACCGAATTGCTGAAATGGATTTACCGAATTATATATGAATTTTTTTTTGCGGCATACCCTGAGACAAAATCCTAGATTCGCCACTACCATTTTGGATTACTAAAAAAATGAGATCCAAGTGCCGCTTGGATCCTTTCATTTGGAAGAATTAATATTTACTAAATAAACTAGGCTATTTAGCTTAGAATTTGACTTTTCACGGCTTTTCAAAGTTCACATATAAGCTTATCTTAAAATCACAGGACGGGATCACCATGCTATGTTTCTACTTTGCAACTTATAACGCGCTCTTTAACTCGCCCCTCTACGGTAGAAATACAACACATAAGTATCTCTATCGTATAACGAACAATAATATACAAATATAATCGATAAACAATCATATCAACTTAATTAATATGTGTCTAAATTATGATTATTAAAATAAATTCAATTTTAAGGATCCAAATGGACCTAAGAGAAATTAGACGGTTTTTCATTAATTAAGAAGATAAATAGACATCGAAATTCAAGCCCAGGGAAAACTTCAACCTAGATGAATAGGTGCATGATCGTACCTCTTACCTAAACAGCTGAGTTACACTTACTTTCTGCCATTTTGGATTGTTCAAGATGGATGTTAGAAGCCAAACTCATCACACCATTGCTCCAAGAGCAACTCCAATAGAAACCTTCAAATCAGGACCTCAGATTTCAGGGCTCGTCCTATCTTGTTTGAGGCCGTGCTAGAGATGCTGTAATGCCTACCTCCTGGTGATGTCTCTATTCGCAAGAACATGTCCTCTGCTACTGAACGCGATTTATCCCGGAATTCTAATGGGAATTACTCGTACACTCTTTTGCAAAAGTGGGTCACCGTACTAGTAGTTGAAATCTTAGTACTGAAACAAGTTATAAATGTGACTAACTTTACGACAAGTATCCCATTAATAATCAGACAGTTGATTTGTATTGTTGAGACTCTGGTATTGTTGAATGGCTAAAAGCCGCTGCAGCAACTAGCAGCAAACAGGCCCAATGTCTCATGTGTTCTAGGGTGAGTTGGACCGACAACGATGACCACATCATCACCGCTAGATCGCACGTTGGACAGGCGGTGATGAAAAGGACATCACCACCTGCATGTCAAGAGTGATAATGTTATCTCCGCCGGCTATGAACTGAAAGTGATAACTTTGTTGTCACCTCCCACTTTAAAAAATGTTGGTGAAAACCAACGGTGAAGGGAGGTTACGAACAAGCGGCGATTAAGTTTTTACAGTAGAGTGTCTTCTCTTACCTTCACCTAAGAGCATCATGCATGTGCCAACGGCACACAAGGATTTGGAAACAAAAACTAATGGCAGTGAATAGAAGCTATAATTTTGGATGGCATGTAAAAAATGGTTATAACTTTTGACGATATATATAAGGAATTGTCTCTTGTTGTAAATTCAGGATACCAACATAGAATCCAGTTCCTGCTCCCGTTTCAAAAATGGGATGGGTACCGTGCCGCCACCACTTTGGCAAATTTTGTTCTGATGTTTCCTCTATGCTAGCTGATGAGTATAGGCTGTAGGATGGTCCAATATTCAGATTACAAAGTGCCAAAGTCGCAAGCCTGGAAACACGTGTGTCCAAGTCTGAAGAAATGGTGTTTTTGTCGATTGATGTACGACATGGTGACATCTCGCTATCGCAGGCTGAGTGCTTCAGTGCTTGAACAATGCTGCTGGAGTACAATTGATAGGGTATATCGTTGATTTAATCCTCATAAATCCATAATCTCATCCATGGAGACTCCAAGGTGGACACTGGTGTCATTTCCCAATTCCCACAGGTGTAGTTCCGTTTCCAGATTGCAGCTTGAAAATACTTCATAATAATAATTCTACTCAAATGCTTCTTTCCGCACACGCGTGCAGAAAGACTTCATCACGCGCATACTCAAAGACAAAAAAAAAATGCAGATGAACTCACCTGTCGTCGTTGCCTGAGATGAAGCAGGTGGTGGCGTTAGGGTTCAAGGTTTTGGGGATTTGTATGCTCTCTGCGCTTAAAAGGGTCGCCGGGGAGGCTGCTGGACTGACAGTGGTCGTGGTCGAGACGGCAGCACTGGGCGAGGCGGTTGGAAAGGCCGATTGGACAGTGCCAGCAGCGGTGGAGCCAGGGGAGCAGGGGCCATGCCCCTCCCCCCTCCAATAACAATACAACTTTTTACATAATATATATAGTTAATGGTCTATGCTAATAAGATTTTATTTATTATACTCTTTTAACTAGGTTATTCGGAGCATAAAAAATTAGCTTCTTCTGCTCCACACATACATAACCTCTTTCTAAGCATCGTTGATCTAAAAAACATAAAGAATTATTTTCAGTCACGTAATCACTTCTCTCAGAAAATCATCCTCACAAAAAATCAAGAGCAGAAGGAGCTCTACCAAATAGGTCATTCATTGACTTGATAATTATGGGGTCATTAATACATATATTAATATAATATGGATATATACATATTCAATCAAAGTGGCAAATTATCATTTTTTTCAATGGTTTCGTTCTTGTACACAGAGGAAAAAATAAATTACTACTCCGTCTCAAATTCTAACTTGTTTTGGCTTTTTTATATAGTTTTGCTATATATCAAACATACGTTATACCTATAGATAAATAGCATAATTTATGTATAAAACCAAAACGACATATACTTTAGAATGGAGGATTATTTTATATATGGAAAAAGTCTACTTAACCCCCCACCTATTAACCATGGTCTACTTCACACCCCAAACTATGAAACCGTCTATTTTACCCCCTGAACTTTTTAAAACCGTCTATTTTACCCTGGCGGTTTTCGACGGCGATTTGCTACAGTAACGGTGGTTTTACTATAGTGATGGTGGTTTTGTCTTTTTATTTTTTATTTATTTCTGGTGAATCTTTAAAAAATCATAGTAAATCACAGAAAAATTATAAAATGGAAAATCTAATTTTGTTGGACTCCACATGAGTAGATCTACACAATGAACATATAATATGATATGCTTTAGTACAAAATTTTTGCTGTAGTTTTAGATTAATTGGAAAATCCAATTTTGTCTGTAATTAATTGGAACAATTCATAGCTGCAGCTTCTGTGGTCCAATTATGGTGAAATTTTTATGGTAGGCTAATTATTGTATGCTTGAACTATAGTAAAAATTTCGTACTCATTAGGCCATGTATAACTTAGTTATAGATAAATTCCAATTAATTACAAACAAAATTAGATTTTCTAATTAATCTAAAGGTACAACAAAACCTTTGTACTAAAGCATACCACATTATATGTTAACTATGTAGATCTACTCATGTGGAGTCCAACAAAATTGGATTTTCCATTTTATGATTTTTCTATGATTTACTATGATTTTTCAAAGATTCAGCGAAAATAAATAAAAAAAAGGTGAAACCACAGGTAGCGTAGCAAACCACGTTACTGTAGCTAAACCACCGTCGAAAACCGTCTGGGGGAGGAAAACCGTCTGGGGGAGGAAAATAGACGGTTTTGAAAAGTTCAAGGGATAAAATAGACGGTTTTATAGTTTGAGGGTGAAGTAGACCATGGTTGATAGGTGGGGGGTTAAATAGACTTTTTTTTCTTTTATATATAATAGAGAAAAAGAGAAAACACAAGGAGCTGTATCCCAACTCCCACAGTTTCAGTTCCGTTTCTCCTCTGCTGTCTCTACTCTCCCCTTGTTTCTCCCGTTTTCCTTTTGCCTTCCACCCCGCCACACCTCTCAGCGCAGCACCGGCCGTAGCACTACGACACCGGCAGGCGCACCCCCCTCCCCTCCCCGCCTCGATCCGGATGGAGCCCGAGAGCGGCGGCGTTGTCCGCCGGAGGCTGCAGAAGATTGAGTCGGCGGAGATGCGGTGGGTGGTCCCGGGCGGCGCCAATGAGGACGACGAGATCGAGAGCTCCGACGACGGCGGCGCCGACACCCCCGCGGCCGCCTCGGGCTCACGGGGCGGCGGGTGCTCCGATGAAGACGACGGCTACGAGGAGGACGAGATGCTGCGCCAGCGCCTCGTGCGCACGGGCCCGCGCGCCGACTCCTTCGACGTCGAGGCGCTCGATGTCCCCGGCGTGTACCGCCACCAGGTCCGCGCTCCACCCACTCCCAGTTTCTTTGTTGAACTGCTTGCGGCTCTCAGTTACGGGGAGGTCTCCGTGGTGTTAGCCTGTGTCATGCTTCGCCCGTGCGGTTTCCCGTTGATTGCTTCCTGGCCGCGACGCGCGATCCAACAATGTTTCTGTGTCAGGCGACTCTGCTTTCACCATATCGCTTGTTTGCATAATGAATTTGTACTGTGGCGATGAGGGGACTTATAGGTTCGGAGTAGTACATCATGAATGAATGTTTGAGGGTGCTTATTGTGGCCTGTAGGGTCATAGTGCTCACCATGAATGAATGTTTGGAGGTGATTACTGTGGTGTTTACATGTATGCAAAATCCTTTGCAGCATTAGTCTGATGGTTCTGTCATACACGGCTACATGCTTCTGCTATTTATTTTGATCGCTCATTAGATTGTTTGAGCTTGTTGTAGTGTTTTTTTTTGGCCGTTGGCTACCTAGCTGATGCACTCTTCTAGTCGTTTAGTCTCCTAGACTAGACCATGTTGATTCATGGTATTGCTTAGGTGGGTGGTTTAATGTGTGTGATGTTACATGTAGGTGAGATGTATGTGTTGTTTATATTAGATGCAAGTGTTAGATTCAGGAATTTATTATAAAGTGTAACATCTGCCCTAGAGTCTCCATTTTTCAATACTGGTAGCAACGTATCTGGCAATTGTTCTTCATGAAACTTATGTTGTTTTTGGCCTTTTGCTTGACCAATTATGGACCAGGCATTTTGATGTGGTATTTTGAACGAGTACAAAAGCGTCACGTCAAATTAGGCTTACTGTGTTTCACAAAAAAAGTATTATTTTCTTTATCTTTGATACCATGGATGCCTGATTGGTACAATGATACTAGCGTACTATTTCTTTAGATGAGCGCCGATTATTTAGTTTGATCTGAAGCCATTTTCTTAATAAGACAAGTTATGGAGCGGTATAGGAAGAAGAAGAAGGACCTACACATGGTTTTTATTGACTTGGAGAAGGCTTATGATAAAATACCAAGGAATGTTATGTGGTGGGCTTTGGACAAACATAAAGTCCCAACGAAGTACGTCGGGCTCATTAAGGACATGTACAACAATGTTGTGACTAGAGTTCGAACAAGTGATGGAGACACGAATGACTTCCCGATTAGGATAGGACTACATCAAGGGTCAGCTTTGAGCCCTTATTTGTTTGCTTTAGTGATGGATGAGGTCACAAGGGACATACAAGGGGACATCCCTTGGTGTATGCTTTTCGCGGACGATGTAGTGCTAGTTGATGAAAGCCGGACAGGAGTGAATCAAAAACTGGAGTTATGGCGGGAGACTTTGGAGTCCAAAGGTTTTAGACTTAGTAGAACTAAAACTGAGTATATGAGATGTGACTTCGGCACTACTACTCGGGAGGAGGAAGATGTTAGTTTGGAATGTCAAGTAGTGCCTAGGAAGGATACCTTTCGATATTTAGGATCAATGCTACAGAGGGACAGGGATATTGATGAAGATGTTAGCCATAGAATTAAAGTAGGGTGGATGAAGTGGCGGCAAGCGTCTGGTGTCCTATGTGACAAAAGGGTACCACAGAAGCTAAAAGGCAAGTTTTATAGGACGGCGATTAGACCTGCTATGTTGTATGGTGCAGAATGTTGGCCTACGAAAAGACGACATATTCAACAGCTAAGTGTCGCGGAAATGCGTATGTTGCGTTGGATTTGCGGTCATACAAGAAGGGATCGAGTTCGGAACGATGATATACGTGAGAGATTAGGGGTAGCGCCAATTGAAGAAAAGCTTGTCCAACACCGATTGAGATGGTTTTGACATGTGCAACGGAGACCTCCAGATGCACCGGTGTGTAGTGGAATCCTAAGTCAGGATAGTAACGTGAAGAGAGGCAGAGAAAGACCGAAGTTGACTTGGGTAGAGGCAATAAAAGGAGACTTGAAAGGATGGAATATACCCAAAGACTTAGCCTTAGATAGGAGTGCTTGGAAGATAGCTATTCACGTGTCTGAACCTTGATTGCTTCTGTTGGGTTTCAACTCTAGCCTACCCCAACTTGTTTGGGACTTAAAGGCTTTGTTGTTGTTGTTGCAAGTTGCTTCATGTGTGAAGTTTCAGTTATTGAATGTTTGGCAGGTTGCCTGTAGACATTGGAGTTAATACCCTATATGTTACTAGTGCTTATAGAAAATGGTTCTTTCACTTATTACTGGTGCCATTATGATATAAATATCCACGCATCTAACAAAGAGTGAACTTTTAGTTGATATTATGGATAATAATTCTGGACTCTCTTGTCTTTGAGCTACTCAGAAACAGCTTGGTGCTGGAATGAACATGTTGATGGCAAAGGAATTTTATGCTAGTATATCCTCATCAAACTGCCATCTCTAGGTCGTCGTCAGAGTTTTTTTCCCCTCGAACACGCAGGGGAGCCGCGTATCTTTTATATTAAGAAGGAAAAAAGGGGTACGACTAGGGATGAAAACGGATCGGATGCAGACGGATATCACCAATATTACATTTGTTTTCATATTTCTGTCCGGATTCGAATTCGAATACGGATAGTGTCAACTATGTTGGATAGGATACGATTGGATATCGACATCATAAATATGCGATTTGAGTATTCGGATACGGATACGGTATCGGATGTTGGATATCCGGACTCGGATACGGACAGATCTCAACCCCTCTAAACGGATTCGGTTTTGAATACGGTCGGAAAATATCCGTACCGTTTTCATCCCTGGGTACGACAAAACCCCAAAACAACGAAGATAACACCTCAACACAACCCCGACACACACGGCCACAACAAGCCCACACAAACTATAACAAACAAAAACTCCCAAACACACACAGAGACAACAAACCCACGCACACACACTCACAAACAAGGGGTGAATGACCAACGAGCCGAGCAATTAGGCAATGCCAAGTATCCATTCAGTCAACAAGGCTATGCGCTTTGCACCTGCTAGACCCCATAACTTTGCTTCTTCGTGGATCAAAGCTAGGATACCCTGCAGAGTAGGTGAAGCCCCATCAAAGACACCGATTCTGATGGGTCCAAGGTGACCAGGCTCCAAGAATAATTAAAGAATCGAGACCCTGCCTATCCTGAACAGCTACAATCTCATTAGATTGGCACCACCAAACTCCAAAGGATGGCTCAGCCAGTTGGGGAGCGAGGATCTGCAATCCAAATTTCTGTAAGAGCTCAAACCAGAATTGCCTAGAGAAGACACAAGAAACCAGCAGCTGATTGATGGTTTCCTCTTCCTGATCACACAACAAACATTTCTGGTGATGCTGAAGATCCCCCCGAGCAAGGTGATCTGCAGTCCAGCACTTATTATGCGCGACCAACTACATGAACAAATGGCATTTGTTAGGAGCCCAAGTTCTCCAAATACGCTCCCATGGACTGAATAAAATGGCACCTTGAAAGAAACCCTCATAATCTGATTTTGCAGAGTAGACGCCTGAAGTAGTAAGTCGCCAATTGTGTTTGTCTTCTAACTGAGGCTGTAAAATGACCTGAGAAAGAATGTCCCAAAGGTTTAAGAATTCTGTGAGGACCCCAACAGAAAGTGCACCTTGCAGGTCACCAATCCAAGTGTTATCAGTAAGAGCCTCTAGTACTGTACACTTATTGGCTCTTCTTTTGGGCACCAAAGCAAAGAGCCGTGGAGCAAGGTCCTCAATTTTCTGCCCATGAATCCACCTATCCGTCCAGAAAAGAGTACGGGAGCCATTGCCAACCACAGTGCATACTGCCATATAGAGAAGAAATAACTGACACAGGAATGAACTTGAACCAGAAAAGAAGACCAAGGTTGATCAGGTTCTGTTTTGTTTAGCCAGAGCCAGCGCATTCGCAATACCCATCCCACTCGCTGCATGTCTGAGATGCCAAGGTCCCCAAGTTCAATTGGGTGACAAGTCATCGTCAGAGTTGGTTGAACTCTTTGAAGTTACATGGATATTTCGTTATGTTGTAGAAATTTTGATGATAACGATTGAGAGTCTCACTTAATAGTGGATGGGATAAATAAAAACCGCTTCCATGAGGTGTCAGAAAAAACAGAAAATAGCGATCATGCTTTTAAAAAAAAAACAAAACAAAAATCTATGTACAAAACGAAACTCTGCAAGTCCTTGGCGCCCCAACCGTCTGTTAACAGTTTCTCCGGCTGGTGGTGCATGGCCATTAAAGGTTTGCCAAAAGACACAAAGAAGGGTCTGAACAGTTTGATCATTTTGGGTGCCTGGGAGATTTGGAAACATAGGAATCATTGTGTCTTTGAGGGAGGTAGCCCTTGTATTCAGTTGGTGCTCCAGAATGTGAGAGGAATGTGGTCTCTGGTGCTATGCTGGAGCCCGAGGCCTCAGCAGATTGCTATCCTCTTCTTCTCTTGTGTGGAGCTGAGTTGGGTTTTGTGTGTTTGCTGGTTTACTCGTTTTTTCTTTTAGTTTTGGTGCTGTGTGGGGGTTCTGGGATTGGTCTCTCGACCCTCCCTTTGTAACATTCTGGTGGGGGGGTTCAGGATTGGTCTTTGACCTCTCCCTTGTAGCCCCCTTTTTCTTCTTCTTAAGAGCAACTCCAGCAGTAGCCCCAAAACAGGGCCCCTACTTTTCATTTGGGTGCTCCCCCCACTTTTTGGGGCCCTGTTTTCTGGACTGAACTCCAGCAGGAGCCCTCAAAACAAAGCCCCTATTCTTAATTCCTCTATTTCCTCACACATATGTGCATATGTATTTGAGAACATCATATTATATAATAATTTATTTAAACTATTTCAATAAAGCACCATGCGTAAAATAATAAACGAAAAATATAAATATTCAAATTTAAATTCAAACATAAATTTGGTCCAAATTTGACGACATTCGAAAGACTAGAGCTACAATAATAGTTCAAAAGACTAGAGCTGCAAGCCTGCAACTTGCATTGACTGTTTGTGCTACTTAAGTAGAGCACTAGATCACAAAATCAACAGACACAATAAAGCACCATATGTAAAATTAACTTGCGCCATGTTGCGTCCACAAATGCTCCACAAGATCTGCTTCAGTAGAACATAATATAACATTCAGTATCAAAATTCTCCTCCGCCACTAGCTTCATGTCCTCCACTGCTACCACCGAAGGCGCTGTTGAAGGCCGCCATCTTTTCAGCTGCAATTTGAGCCCTCATTGCTATCACATATGTCTTTTGGGATGGGTCCAATGTGTTGAGGTCACAAAACATAATCTTTTGTTCTTGCTCCCACAGCTGATTCTTCTCATTTTCAATCTTGCGCGCTTCAAGTGATAATTTGCGCTCATGCAGCATCTTGCTCTCCTGCCACCTATCCTCTCTGACTTTCTCTTTCTCTGCAAGAAATTTCTCTATCAAGTTATAATTCGTTGGTTCTCCTTTCTTCAGCTTCTCCTTTGCTTGCTTCCTCCCCATAGGACTTTTACTGCTAGTCATGGAAGAGTCAGGGGTTTGGCTCTTTCTACTCTCACCATCTTCGACATCAAACACATTACTGTTGCTGGTGGTGAATTGCCTTCCCTAGGCCTTTTGTTGGTGACAGGGGACGTGAACTTCTCGCTATTCCTAATCTTCAGCCAACAATGAAGGAAAGGAAACCCCTTCTTCTTCGGATCCTGCCTTGCATATGCATTTTGAGCTTCTAGCAACTGAAATCAAAGATGCAGCAGCAATAAAACCAATGATGCAGCAGCTTAATAAAATCAATTCTTACATGTTCCTGGTATGGCACTCCACTAGGATGACGGCGCTCAACCTCCTCAAATAAGCCTTGAAACTTCTGACACTCTTTGTGAATTGTCGCCCACCAATGCTCTAGAGAATTTGCATTCCTATCAGATTCAAATTTTCTGTTGGCATGAAAGTTATCATGAATTCGCTTCCAATAGGCCTTGCTAGGTTGCTCATTTCCAGTGATAGGATCCAAACTTATGTTCTCCCATGATTCACACAATTGGATATCTTCCAACTGAGAGTAGTTGGCAGCACGGATTGCCTTCCTCTTTGGTGCACTAGGTTGAGTAGGTAAAATTCCAATGTCATCAATCTCAACTTCGTCAGACATCATCCGTGACCAAGCACCTCCCTGCGACATATCACAAACTCTAAAGAAAGACATCACATAATTTATAAGCTGAGCACCCAACTGCAATACGGCAAAAAAATTCAGCAATACCTGAGAACCATATGCACAATCATGGAACCTATCCAAATAAAAACAAAGAGACCACATGCTATTCCATTTACAGCAATACAAGGATCCAAATTAATTCACACAAGTGCTACACAACAATAATGCATCAGTACACTACTGATACAGTTCAGTCAGATCTAAGGATTCAGTCCAAAATCTCAAACTAGTGTGTGGAGTAACTGACCGTGGAGCAACTTTAATGATTGAAAAAAGAAAAGAAAACCTTTCTAAGTGATTTTCCTGAATTCCGAGCAAAACTGGACATGACATGTACCTGCACTACTGATTAAGAACAAGCAAACAAGAACAGTAGAGAGCGCCTGCACTACTGACCACGTGGCTGCCTGGATTGGAGTCCTCGCGGTGGGGAAGACAGCAGGAGGGGACGGAGCCGGTCTTCCTCAGCGCCCGTCTTCGGAGGCGGGCGGCCTTCACTGCTGCAGATCCGGCGGCGCGCGCTTCACGGCCTTCACGCGACGCGGCCGAGCATCCGCAGTCCGCAGGTGGCGGTCGGGAGAGGGAGGGTCGGGAATAGCTGCCGACGCGGGGGCAGGAGACTCGACTGCGGCGCCACGCGTGGGCGGGGGAAGCCCTGGCGGCGTGCTGCGAACCCTATAGCTTAGCTGCGCCCGGGTGGGCGGGAGGGGGCGACCGGGAAAGAAGCCGCGCGCGGGCACGAGGGGAAAATGAGGCGCGCGGGTGGAAACGAAATGAAACTGTCGTTTCGGGGCCTCGTTCACAGCCAACACGAATCGGGTCAGCGGGAGAGATTTGGGTGCCGACCCCAAATTGGGGGTCTGAGTTGGGGCCCTGCTGGAGCTGCGTTTTTGGTCTGGACACCCATATTTAGTTATTGGGGCTCAAGTAGGGGCCCTATTGGAGTTGCTCTAATGAAATGACACACAGCTCTCCTGCGTCGTTCGAGAAAAAAAAAAGAAAAAAAAATTAAAAATAAGTTTGACTGTTGACACAATCATCTTTTTTCTTTCCATCGCCCATAGTTCACCATGCTATTTTCCGTTTTTTTCCCTATCAAAATTTACTGCCATGGAAAAATAATTATTGAGCAACTTTAGTTTGACATTAGGTACTCCAGCTGATATGTTTACTATAAAGGGATCATGCATCAATAGGGTGCCTGCAAATTCCAATTCTGTTTTGCATGCAAATATCATAACTCTGCTGTATTGTCTTACTTTCAGGAATTTACCTTAGGCAGCTGTATTGTGCTGACTCTTCAGACACTAGGCGTTGTCTTTGGGGATGTTGGTACTAGTCCACTGTATACCTTTGATGTAATGTTCAACAAATACCGAATTACTGCAAAGGAGGATGTTCTTGGAGCTCTCTCACTTGTAATATACACTCTCATTCTGATACCATTTCTGAAGTATACACTGATTGTTTTGTGGGGAAACGATGATGGAGAAGGTATTCTTTTGTATATGTACCAGGGTACTAGAGTAAATTAGGCAAAACAAATCTTCTTCAAGCTATATCTAATATTTTTTTTTCTAATTATTTGGCAGGAGGGACATTTGCTTTATACTCGTTGATATGCAGAAACGCAAAGGCAAGCCTGCTTCCTAACCAATTACCTTCTGATACCCGTATATCAAGTTTCAATCTGAAGGTGCCTTCAGTAGAGCTCGAGAGATCTTTGAAGATCAAGGAGCGACTTGAGACTTCATCTATGCTAAAGAAGCTGCTTTTGATGCTTGTTCTTTTTGGTACTTCGATGGTAATAGCAGATGGTGTGGTCACACCAGCAATGTCAGGTTCATGTCTTTCTGATGCATTGTTCATTGTATTTTTGCTCTTCACCTAGTTGGGGGATCTGCACATTTGCTTCCGAGTAACATGATTCTACACAAGCTTCCCTCATCTAGAAATAACTCCATCTTGTTTCTCATATTGAAATCTGCAGTTATGTCTGCTGTTAATGGCTTGAAGGTTGGAATTTCTAGTGTTAATGAAGGTGATGCTAAAGCCACGCTGTTAGTTCCATTCATTATTGACAATTTATGATACCGCAAAAGAACTACTCCCTCCATTCCAAATTATAAGACTGTTTTGGCTTTTCTAGATACATTACTTTTACTAAGTATGTAGACATAGTGTATATCTAAGTGCATAGCAAAACCTATGTATCTGGAAAAGCCAAAACATCTTATAATTTGGAATGGAGGGATTATTTTCTATTTCTGTTTAATCATGCTCAATGCTCACCATTTGTTGTACTTTTGGCAGGTGAAGTGGTCATGATAACTGCTGCATTTCTTATTGTTCTGTTCAGTCTACAACGGTTTGGAACGAGCAAAGTAGGGCTTGCTGTTGGGCCGGCTTTGTTCGTATGGTTTTGCTGCCTTGCTGGGATAGGAATTTATAACCTCAGAATATATGGTTCAGAAGTATTCCATGCATTCAATCCTGTGTATATCTACTATTATTTTGAAAGAAATCCCACTGAAGCTTGGATGTCCCTGGGGGGCTGTCTTTTATGTGCAACAGGTAGGTGTTTTGATCACATTGTTTGATACTCTCTGTTATACATGCAGTCTTGAGTACGAAAGAACAGCCTTGTATTTCATAACTCTGCTTTAGTTATGTTGTTAATCTTGAAGGGATTATATATGTTTTCCAAGAGATAACCCCTTAGCTTCCACTGCTTCTCTTGTTGGAACTTGTGAATCAATTCACCCATGACATATTGATCCAATTGCGACAAGTTCCAAAAGTGATTCATTTGGCATTGACTTTTATAGCACTTTCTCTTAATAAATATCAAAGTCCCAAAGGCTCATATTAACAGCAGCTAAACATATTGATTCAATTGACATTGAGTTTTAAGAACATTTTTGTCCTAAGAAATACTAAAATCTAATGTAAAGATGAGCATAGAGAAAGTGAAATATTTTAGTAATAAGACATTTTACATGATTAATATTTTTACAGGATCTGAGGCAATGTTTGCTGATTTATGCTACTTCTCTGTTAAATCTGTTCAGGTATTTCCCCTGTTGTTTAGGGCTAAATGTTCCTCCTTCAAAATAGTTTATGGTAACTTACAATTGCTCATATGTTGCAGCTTACCTTTGTGTTTCTTGTTCTTCCATGCCTTCTACTGGGATACCTAGGACAAGCTGCATTTCTTATGGAGAACTTAGATAAAAGTCAGCAGATCTTCTTTTTGTCCATTCCAAGTAAGCAAAACAGTTTGTCTGATTTGCTATGTATTGCTACATATGCTGAAACAAAAATTCTCATATATAATGAAACTGAATTTCGTTTACTAGCCTCTAGACTCATTCTGATAGACATTTTTCAATACATGTTGCAGGTGAGGCATTTTGGCCAGTGGTATTCATAGCTACTCTGGCAGCACTAATTGCTAGTCGTGCAATGACAACTGCTATATTCTCAACCATAAAGCAGGCAACAGCTCTTGGCTGTTTCCCACGCCTCAAGATTATCCACACCTCTAGAAAGTTCATGGGCCAAATATACATCCCGGTGATGAACTGGTTCTTGCTGGTTTCTTGTCTGGCATTTGTCGCAGTATTTGGGAGCATAAATGAGATTGGCAATGCATATGGTATGTGATATGAGCCTTATTGGCAGTTCATTAGCAATGCAATCTATTTCACCTATCTTTAGCTCTATTTTCTTGATACATCCTTAACGAATTCGCCACACTGATTTTTTTTTCTCTGTAATATACTAGTTTTCTTTGCCTGTATAAACACCACCTGATTTTTTCATATCATGTATGGAACTATGGATGATCTAGAAGGCTTAGCTCACTATGATTCTATCATGATCAAGTGTGGATCTGATAAGCTAACTAGGGTATACAATAAGTGAAGAGAGGAATTTGAATTGGTTCAAATGTATTATGTACGGGGAAGTTCAATTCCCTCATTGAGTATGCTCTCAGCTATGTTTATGCTTGAGTATTCTAATTGTTATTTGGAATGCATGTAGTCCTGAAATTTCTTGCACCGGATCTTCTGAACATTAGCTCTACATGTAGAAATAATAACCATTTGTTGAAAACAGTGATTTGCTGAATAAGTGAACATTTATCAGTATCTGGTTGCAATCTGCACGCCTTCATAGTCTAGGTGGTGTTTTTTGTCTCCTTTTTCGACATCTCTATTGCTATAGTGATTAATAGATTTACTTATACAACTACAAGTGACTACTTGGAAGGAAAAATGTAAAATGTCAACGATTCTTAAGAAAAAGAAACCTTCTATGTTCAAGTGTTATCTTGTTATGTATGTGGTTATTTTCTTCCACCCTAATGGCAGTATTTATTGATCCGCGGTTTTTAAAATAACAAAGGTTGCTAAATTACCTTATTTCTCCAATCCAATCATCAACGCTACAGAATATTTCTAATGCCTGCTCTTGATCGCAGGCATAGCAGAACTTGGGGTCATGATGATGACTACTGTCCTGGTAACCATTATAATGCTTCTGATATGGCAGGTCAACATTGTCATAGTTCTATGCTTTCTCACCCTCTTCCTGGGGCTGGAGTTATTTTTCTTTTCCTCAGTTTTGGGAAGTGCAGCAGATGGAAGTTGGGTGCTTTTGGTATTTGCAGCTGTATTGTATTTGGTAATGTACATATGGAACTATGGAACCAAATTGAAGTACGAAACTGAAGTCAAGCAAAAACTTTCAATGGATTTATTGATGCAGCTAGGCTGCAATCTTGGTACAGTGAGGGCACCTGGTATTGGATTGCTCTATAATGAACTGGTCAGGGGTGTTCCTGCAATCTTTGGTCACTTCCTCACTACACTGCCAGCCATGCATTCAATGATCATTTTTGTCTGCATCAAATGGGTCCCAGTTCCAGTTGTGCCTCAGAATGAAAGGTTTCGCTTCCGTCGCGTCTGCCCAAAGAACTACCATATGTTCCGCTGTATTGCTAGGTATGAGCTTCATCTTTCTTAGTTTCTAAAAATAAGTGTAGACTCTACTTACCTCCAAAATTGATGTTATTTGGTCTTGGAGTTTCTTGTATGCCCATTGGAACCTTGAGGCATCTACAAATGTTTGATACTATGACACTTTCTTTTGTGTTTCATGTAATGCATGATGCCCTGATCTTGATTTAGAATCTGTTAAGAGAGCAACTGGGTGTGTCAGTAACTAATCAACTATTCTGCCAGCATTATTACTGTGTAGACAGGGTCACTGGCTGGTGCTCTTTTGGGAGTGTGCAGGTAGTTTACTGCCCCCTCTGAAGTTTTGTAGCGCTGAGTTTGCTTTTATACCATAGTGAACCCAGATGCATTTCTATTAATTGAAGTCATTATGTGATCCATGGCTGTTGTTCCGAAATTTTAACTCGTTTCATCTCCTGATCTTTCTTTGCCTGCACTGTTATCCTGTTGCTAAGGGTTTTGTTCATCAAATAATAGCTTTGTTATGTACTCATGTTCCATCCCCGCCCCCCCCCCCCCCCCCCCCCCCCCCCCACCCCCCACCCCTCTCCTCTCTGGGCACCATCATGATGTCTGCATGAAATTTGTACAAATTTTTTTTTGTGAATGTTTGCTCGTATAGTACAATATCTGCTGCCCTCACTGGTATGGGTAGAGTGACACTGAATGCCTCGTCCATTTCCTTGGTCCTTGTGTATTCCTTAGTCTTACCTTTGCCCTTCAAGAGTTAAGATGCAAATCTTTGCTGTATTCATGTTCCTTCAGAATCCAAATCTGTATGAAGTTGTATGGTTATTTATGAGCACTGTGTAGTCATTGATTTTTGGCTTGGATGTTAATGATTCGTGACTGCAGGTATGGGTACAAGGATGTACGCAAGGAGAACACCCAAGCATTCGAACAGCTTCTGATAGAAAGCCTTGAAAAGTTCATACGCCGAGAGGCCCAGGAACGCTCCCTGGAGAGCGACCATAATGACGACACAGACTCTGAAGAGGAGATTGCATCTTCATCATCAAGAGTCCTTGTTGGTCCCAACGGTAGCATCTACTCGCTCGGTGTCCCACTTGCTGAGCCAGGCGGCACCGACAACTCAGCCCTGGGATCAAGCATGTCGTTCGACGGATCAAGCCTGGACAACGAGCTCTCTTTCGTCCACAAGGCCAAGGAGTCGGGCGTGGTGTACCTTCTTGGGCACGGAGACATCAGGGCTCGGAAGGAGTCGTTCTTCCTCAAGAAGCTGGTGATCAACTATTTCTACGCTTTCCTGAGGAGGAACTGCAGGAGGGGCATCGCGACGCTGAGCGTACCCCACACGAGGCTGATGCAGGTGGCGATGCAATACATGGTTTAGGGTTGTCTAGCTACACCCACCCTTTATTTTCTCTCTTACACAAGATGATACTAACTCGCGGCGGTAGATAGTGAGGTGCAAGCGAGAGGTGTCTCAAGCTGCTTTTCCTTTTTTGATAGAGGGAACACTAACCGATCTGGCGTTTTACCGAATGGTGATGAAAACTGAACCAAAGGATAACCGATCTGGTGTTTTACCGAAAGGTGATGGAAACTGAACCAAAGTATGATCATATACTGCATAACAAGGAAACCCCGTTCTGTGTGAAGCAAGGTACAAGCCTGCTGCTGTTCAGCCATGAGCCGAGCCGCCACTCGCATGTAATGTAAACTACACGTACGTCCTACCCTGATGTGCCTGGCCTGGTGGTTTTTGCTTGGCTGCTTGTGCTGAGAAGCGGGAGCAGATACTACTGTCGTAAACGATCGTGGATTATAAGCCAGAATAATATTTTTCTCTTACATCAAACCAGCCATCAGTAATAATTCACGATTGTTTTAGCCGAAACGTTTAGGCTGACTGATATTAGGATTCGAGATCGGCGTTCTGAGCAGATACTGATACTGATTGCCCAACTGCGCCTATCAGGATTCGAGACCGGCGTTCTGAGCTGCTATACCTGCTGCAGACTGGGAGCAAGATCCGTGCTCTCCAATACAGGTTACTTCGCGTGCTGGCTGACTGGCTTGGCACTTATACTGGTACTAGGTAGCATGATCGTACGTTGCTACGGGGTAATTAAATCTTTTGTATTAAAAACATACGGATCGCACGATAAAATAATAATACTGTAAAATTAAATACCAACGTTAAAGCGACATTTAATTCAAAAAGCAAAGTTCGTAAAATTAACACAGTCACGGAGAGCGCGACGTCGCAGGCTCACAAACTCTACTGTATAGACTTTTCCGTGATACGGCTAAGATAATATTTTATATCGGCAGAAAGAATTCTCCGATATCCATTTCTTTTCATGCGCCAATAAATCCATGAATAAGTTTCGCTGCATCTCCATATAATTCTATACACACATGTTCGAGTACATATGTAAATATTAGTGCCTGTCACATGGATAATACTGCGTGTCTTAAAAAATCTCTCACAAAATCTTAAAACAAAGTATGTTATACTCACCGTATAAATATGTGTGGCTTTAGGACTATTTCACAGACATATATTGTAGAATAAGGTATCCACTTGAGTGTCTGTTCCAAAATGTTGAATTAGGTATTGTAATTCTTAATTTCGACATAATTTTTAGGTCAAGATAACCAATGGTGACACTTTTCTTAGTGGTGCATAATTTTATGGTGCACCTCTTGACTATCTGAGTAAGGACAAGTTAGCACTGCAAAGGCTCAAAAAAGCAGCTAAGAAGGCCAAGGTTGAGTTTTCCTCCACTATGCATACTAAAACCTACGTCACCGTTTATCATTGCCGATGCTTTTGATGCAAAGCAATTCAACATTACCATGATCAGATATAAGTTTGAGTCTCTTGTGAGCAATCTTATAGAGGGACTCTCATCCTTTAGGTGATCTGTCTCAAGGATATTGGCAGCTCTACCTTACATCGTTCTCTTCAGCAATCAATTGATATAATTTCTAGGGTTGAAAGAGTTATCTGAATCTTTGGAGGAAGCCTTGTACTGCCCTAATAATACGATTTATTTTCCATGAATACATGCAAGTACTATGATAACACTAACTACACCAAATGAAAGATTAGAGAGAATTTGCATAGCCTCGAGAAGGATTTATTTATTAAGTTCTTTGGACTCTACATATAGTTTTGAAATATCTGTTCGCATGTCTTCCCTTGTATCCTAATTCAAATTTTTGTAGTTTAATTAGAATATTTAGGTGATTGTATATATATAATATTCAATATAAGAATAATCTATGCATGTTGTTCTTGAAAGAATTCTGCAGTGTAAAGACATCTTTGTTTTTCGTTCATGCCCGTGCTAACGCTACGGTAAAAATAAAATGACAATATATCAATTAAAAAATAAAACAAAACTCATGCTCAAAGTCAAAGAGATAAATTATGGATGCTTGAATTTTGTCATCCATTATCTACCGGCGTGCCTATAAAATAGACTAAATAAACAATTAAACATAGATAGAAAAATAAATTAATGAAAGGATCATTGCAAGCCATCAATCATCTCATAGCTTCAGGACAATATCGCAAAGCTACTAAAAACTGTAACCGTGCCCTCACCTCAAACATTGTTCAGATAAATGGATTACAATGAAAAGAGAAGCAAATGTTAATACACATGGAAATAAACGCACAAGTAGAGTAAATAATGCCATTTCAGGGGAAATTTTCCGGGGTAAACTTCAAACCATATCACAAGAAAAACTATCTTCTCAGGAAACCACAAAATCAAGTTTTGTCCACCTTATAAAACAAGTTTTTAAATTTACTTGACAAAGAAAAGCATCAACTCTTTATTGAGGTTGACGGCTGTCAGGTTTACTACCTCCCGAGCACCATCCAGTTCCATTGAACCTCTACATGTCTAAAGTTTTCAACACCATCAAAGTATCATCCCATGCTCGACCACCCCTCGTAAACAAGCTCTGCTCCTTGATCATCCCCTTCCACACTATATGACCTCCCAGTCGCACGATTCCAGGACCTCACTGCTTCGTGGAAGTTATATGGGTGCAAAGAAATTGCATGGTCATCCTCCAGCCCTGGGAGTAGCCTGTAATTCAGAAACAATGACATGTTAGATTTTTGAAACATGCCCTCATGATACTTGCAAAGTATAGTTTTAACTCAAGTGCAAGCTACCATACAACTAAGTTACTCGCTCCGTCTCAAAATAGATGACACTTTAGCTATGAATCTATGGTCTAGACAATTGTCATCTATTTTGGGATAAAGGAAGTACATCCTAATATAACTCACTGCAGGCACGAAGCCAGCGGTGGGGCTAGGGGGGCTCCAGCCCCCCTACCGCTCGCGAGCAAGCGAAGCCCCGTAGAGTCGTCGTCTGAAATTTCAGCTGTAGATGTACGGGTAGGAGGGGCTGAGATTTGTTGAACCTCTTTTCTTGCTAATTCACCGTTGTTTAGCCCCTCATAATTTTTTTTCCTAGCTTCGTCCCTGACTCACTGCACTTGCAGTTGAATGACATGTCTTGTGGTCTTAAAAAAAGAATTACCTAACACAAATGTTCCCTGCTTGTGCCTTCCATTTGCAGTCTGAAAGGCAATAGTTTTAGAGATCAAATACTGGTGAGTGGTGACCAGTGCCTTAGTGATATTCGAGATGGCTGATACAGAGTAGTTAAAGAAAATAATGTACTCCCATTGAATAGTTGTAGACCATCAGCAATATAGGAATCATCAATTGTCAGTCTATTTTTTTAGTTAGCTGAATCACCATGTTAAATCTGGTGGCAAAATATTTGTGTTTGACTGACTGCTCCAATCATTCTTTCCAAAATTGTTGTTCTATTGGTTTGGTATCTGCCGCATCTAGAAAGGACACCAAATAAAGAATCGGATAGGCCATATCCGAACGAACTGAGTCCTTGCCTGTATCCAAATTTGAGAATTCCAAATCCAGCTCAAATACATTTGTCATTTCTAACTCTTGAGAAAAAAAATAGTGGGTTTTGAAATACAAATCAATAAAAAAATGGCTTCAAATTTCAGTACAATTACAATATAAACTACAAACTGCAATGGAAAGCATTCAGATTTTTTATTCACATAGTAAGATACTTGTGCTAAACGAGCAGAACATAGAAGTCAAACAACTGATCACATCAGAAAATTAAGTCTAGCGTAGCAAATAAACAAAGCCTAAGTAAAACTTGAATGTAGCATGTCATTCTCCATATAAAAGCAGACCACCTTGTATGAAGAATTACCTACTTCTAGCACAGTAGAATTAACTAATCTTCATCACTCTCACTAAAGTTCCCAGCCATGTATCCATTGCCATCAGAAGACGAGCTGAAGCTCCAACATGGACCTATGTTCTTCGTAGATGGCTGTGATGGGAGAAATAAATCTTGAAATATTCCAATATTTTGAAATGGCACCAAACAATGCAGTCACAAGCTGCCCGGATTTGGTCAGGGAGTTGTTGATCAGCACAGCAGCAGGTAGTTCCGCTTGCATCGAGGGACGACATAAAACAGGTCCCCCTCCATTGCCCTCAATCTGCCTACATGGCAAAAATGAAACCAATAAATAAATATCTGTGTTCGGATAATGCCATGGAGAAATAATCAAGTGACCTATAGCAGCGGAAAAGTCAAAAAATGATTCTGCCCTACTTCTATGCTACAACTATCAGTTTTCAATTTCATGACACTGACATATTTACCTACAATTTAGATTCAGAAATATATAAGCTGGATACCCTTAATCCATAATTAAGTGCCCAACCTTATTTTGTATCTCAACCCCCAAAACATAGCGTCGGATGCGTAATGTTTCATTAGTTAGTGATTCTCTGATTCGCATGGTTGAACATTCAAATACACTATTATGCAATTCTAATAGCACCGATGTAAAAAAGAACACGCATAACTGACCAACCGATTGCACTGAACGCCCAGGTGAAGACTAGCAAGGAAAATAAGTGAGCTGAGAGCAAGAATGCATCACCTTATCGCAATAATGTCCTCCTCAAGCGACTGCTCGTGAACCTTGCTGGTGGCCGGCCGATCGGCGCCGGCTCATCTCGCTGAAGAAGAGAAGGATGCAGGCAAGCACGACCAAGGTGGGGGCGGGGGATTGGGAGGGGGCCGTCACTCCACCGCAACGACAGCCGCTGGTCGCGCGCGGAGGCTCAGGCATCAAACCAATCCACCCCTGTGAATGAATGGCACAGGGAAATACGAATCAAAATGGGAAAACAGACGCGGTTATAGAAGGAGCAAATTTAATACAAAAGTCTCTGCTATAAAGGAAAAGTACGAAAGTAGAGGTTGTAGACATCAGAACAACCCTGTCCATAGGTAGATAAGTAGAAAAATCAAGGTAATCCCTATTCTGAAAATTTTGTGATGTCCATTGTTGATGGTCGTTTGACCCTAGGGGTGTATAGCCATATTATCTATCCATCATTTACATTATTATTAGGCCAATTATGTGTGTGACATGGGAGGAATAGAACCTTTCTTTTCTAATAAAAACAAATACTTGTACCTATAAAGGGAATGTAACTATGTGAGTGATAGGTGATCTTGACATCCTAATGGCAAAGGTCCAATACCTATTTAACTCGATCATATAAAGCTGAGAGATTTGGCATAGCCTAAAAGTATACTCGGCTATTGAATAGAAACTACCAGATGCATGAACTCTAGGTATGTTCGGTCCACCTTTCAAGCAGCTGTTGAAGGTTAGTTCATACTAAAATGATGCCTTCTCAAGGATATCACACCTTGACACTATATGACCATCAGGCAATGTCAAAAAGAAGAGAGCTAAACACCTCAGACATAATCGCTAAGGTATTGGTGCCCCCACTTGCTTTTGTACTTGTTTGAATTTGTCAACTTGCTAGTTTAAGTAAAGCCGCAACCTCTTAGTGAACAATTTCAGTAGCATCGATAACCAAGCAGAAGGCATAGGCACGCCTGTAGTTGTTATTAGTAGGTACTGAATTTTTTTTGCTAGCATAGGAAAACTGGCATCAAAATGGTTATTTCAGTCATCATTCATTAGTGCCACTCTACAAAGCTCATGAAATGAAACCACGCTAACCAGCAAAATAAATGTGAAACTTTGAGTCCTATAGTTAAAAATTGCATATCGATACTTACTAACTGAGTAAATTTATCCATTTCCTAATTAACTCCTAACACTTGTGACAAATATTATTGTACATACGAAAATGATTGGTGATGCCAAGAGCTGAAGCCAAAACGTAAATAGGTTTGATTGAAGTGCATGCATTATCTTTTCCTGGTACTGAGATTAGAATGTCGAGAGTGAAAAATGACAGGCATGATACACATAACAAAATGCTTTATCTATGTCTAAATAAAGTATACTACTGGAGCGCGGACCAAAATTTGAAGCTTCATTATTTGAGTATACTATTTCACTCCAGGTAGGTTAAAAAATAAGATCGTCATGGTCAACCTAAATCATTTTGTCAGACCGAGCTGGTGCTGGAATGAAAGAATTCAATATTATTGTCTGAGCATGAGCTAACCTGAATTTGACTCAGTTTCTTTGGAAAAAGCAGGTCCTTTTGCTGTGGTCAATGACAATGATGGATCACCTCACCCGAATTACCATCTAAAAAAACTGTAGTGTACCAATCAGCATGCAAAGGAATGAAACAAGGCCAAATCTAAACCACAATCTTGTTCGTCATTACTTAGGCAATATAACAGTCAAGTAATGGATATCGAAATTATATGTGTACTATGCTTTAAGACATATCAGATCATACAGGGAAATACCAACAATTAATGACCATAAGTTGTGAAGTAGTCATTATCTACCACACATACCAAATTGCTTTATGTATGTCTGAATGAGGTATACTATTGGAGCATAGAGTCAAATCTGAAGCTTCATTATTTGAGCATATTATTTCACTCTAGGTAAGTAAAAAAATAAGATCATCAAGATCAACTTGAATAATTTTGTAAAACTTAGCTGTGCTGGACTACCACAAAGCTACCCAATCAAGACAATGATAGGCTCACATCGTAAGCTGAACCCTGATCTTCACTAGTGTTTCTGGCACCAAATGTGGGAAGCCAGGCTTTCGCTTTCTGCTGTTCAACAGTGAGGTATCTGAATCACAAAGTACCACTTTCTTTGTTTTAAAAGTGGATAACTACTGGCACTGTACCACATGTGAGTGGCAGTATCCCAAAAAATATCACTACTAATTTGTGTTTTAGGTGGCACACACAATTTCAATAGTATCGATGAAGAGTTTCTGCTCGAGTAACAGTATATATAAAGCACTATTCTAAATCAAGTGTTGAAAGCATCTAGGCTCCTAGTTGGGTTTCGGTGATTAATGACAATACAAGATTACTATGACTAACGTGTGTTTTACAGATGCAATTAAGTTAGGTCATGGTAATGGAGATCAATTGGGACAATCAAGGTTGTCATGCCCCTACGATGGAAATCAGTTTCGGTTTTCAAAGGATGGACGACAAGGTTAAGGATGACTAGTTCTAAGTGTCGATTGAAGTTGGAGTGACACTTAGAGTAGTTTAGGACTTTGTTTTTTCTTTGGTCGTACTATTAAGGGGGGGTATGGACGGGTAGCTTGACCTAGGTGAGTCTAGTGAGTTAGGTGTGGTGCACACTTGTTAAAACTAGCTCTAGGTAGCTCCTATGTATGCCTAAGATCCTTTGGAGCAAACTTCATTCACATGATCGAGAGTTGGAAGTGAATGAAGGGTCAAATACTGACCGGACGCTGGCCCCGGTGCGTCCGGACACTGGCCGTAGGGTCCGGTCAGTTCATTTGATCAACAGACTGCGTTCGATGCGACCGGACGCTGGAGAGGTCAAGTGATCGGACTGCTAAAAGGCAACAGTCCAGTCAACTGCCAGTAAGGTTCCAGAGAAGAGAATCTACGACCGGACGCGTTCAGGTCTATACTGACCGAACCCTGAGGGTTCAGTGTCCGGTCGAGTCCAATAAGGTTCTAGTAAGGGTTTAATGCGACCGGACGCGTTCGGTCAGTGGTGACCGGACCTTGCCAGCGTTCGGTCAACACATTTTCACTGGTTCATGGGTTGAACTGACCGGAAGCGTCCAGTCAACGCGACCGGAGCGTCCGGTCACCCCGCAGAAGCTCATAACGGTTCATTTTTTAGGTTGCCTTATAAATAGAAGCTCCACTCGTGTGTGGAGTTACTTTTGCTCATTCCAACAGCTGAGAAACACGTTTGTGAGTGTCAAGAAGAGCAAGGTCCTAGTGAGGTGATTGAGATTTGAGAATTCAAGAGAGTAGCCTCATTAGTGAATCAAGAGTAGCCAAGTATGCATCCATCTTCTCATTAGGCTTTGAGTGGTCAAGTGAGAGTTCGTGCTTGTTACTCTTGGTGATCGTCCATCACCTAGACGGCTTGGTGGTGATTGGGAGCTTGGTGATCACCCAGCGGAGCTTGTGGGTGACCCAACTCAAGTTGTGAGCGGCTTTGGGTGATTCGCCACGACAGAGTGTCGAAGAATCAACCCATAGAGAGCACTTGATCCTTGCGCGGATCAACGGGGAGCTACACCCTTGCATGGGTGCTCCAACGAGGACTAGTGGGGAGTGGCGACTCTCCGATACCTCGGTAAAACATCGCCGTGTTCCTCTCTCTCTCTATTTACTTTGAGCAATTCAATACTTGTTCTTACATTCATAGAATTGCCATGCTAGAGTAAGTTTGGAACATAGGTTGCAAGTCCATTGTGCGTTAGATTAATAGAAACTACTTTTCTAGGCACAAGGGGTTAATTAGGCTAACCTGTAGGATTTGATTATTGCAAGAAAATTTAGAATTAGCCCAATTCACCCCCCCTCTTGGGCATCTTGATCCTTTCAATTGGTATCAGAGCCTCGCTGCTCACTGTTTTTAAGCTTAACCGCTTAGAGCAAGATGTCTCATAGGAATGGACCTCCTCCTATCTTTGAGAGAGATGACTTTCCATATTGGAAAATCCGCATGGAGGCGTACTTAGAAGCTCTAGACGTTGGTATTCTTAGAGCCGCCTCTCAAGGCTTCCCAAAACCTTGGGATGCAACTAATTTACAAGGCGATGAGGTTAATTATGAAAAATGGAATGTAAATGCTCGAAACACCATCTTTAGAGGCCTTTGCAAAGATGTGTTCAACCGCATAAGGAAGCACAAAGATGCCCATGCTCTATGGTTGGACGTTTGTGCGCTCCATGAGGGAACCAAGAGTGAGCGTGAGGAACGCTATCATCTTGTAATCAAAAAGCTAAATTCCTTTGAGATGCTTCCTAAAGAAAGTGCTAATGAGATGTATTCATGTTTAAATGTTCTTGTAGAGGAAGTCAATGGGCTTGGACTTACTCAAATGTCACCATCCGATGTTGTGAGAAAGATCTTGAGTGTCCTCCCCATTGATAAATATGGGCACATTGTGATCGTGCTACATCAAGGTGATCTTTCCTGCCGCTACACCGACACAAATCTTGGGAAAGATCAATGCTCATGAGATGTACATGCACATCACAGCCACAAGATGGTTCATCCTCTACAAATAAGAAAGAGAAGGACTTAGCATTCAAAGCTAGCCAAGATAAGGGCAAAGCAAGACTTGAGTATGAGAGCTCAAGTGATGAAGATGACTGAAGAAAGTCTTGCTCTCATGGTGAAGAAGACCGCCAAGATGCTAAAGAAGCTAAACAAGAGTGACATCAAGTTTGATGGCAAGAAGAATGAAGTTCTTCACTAGCTCAAGAAGAAAGCCAATCTCCGAGATGGATTGCTACAATTGTGGTGAACTTGGCCATCTAGCTCATCAATGCACAAAGCTCAAGAAAGATAAGTTCAAGAACAAGAATAAGGGCAAGAAAGATGACTCAAGTAATGAAGATGAAGATGAGAAGAAAAAGAACAAGCCATACAAGAAGAGAGATGGCAAAAGAGGGACTTCTACAAGAAGAAGAAGAGTGGAAAGGCTTACATTGTCGATGATTGGCTCACAGACATTGATTCATCAAGTGGATCATCCGATGATGATAGTGACAATGAGAAGGTGGCCGCCATTGCTATTGATCTTGCATCTTTACCGCCACCATCGCCACCATCCTCTACACACCTATGCCTTATGGCCAAGGGTGAACGCAAGGTAACTAAGAATGATGATAGTAGTGATGATGAGCATGCTAGTGATGATGATAGCGATAGCGATGATGATGATTCACCTATATATGATGATCTTGTCAAAATACTAAGAAAATACACTAAGATCATTAGAAAGAGTAGAGCTACAAATGAAAAGCTTGATGCTAAAAATGATTCACTCTTAGCTAAGCGCGATACATTGGAAAAGGCAAATAATGAGCTTAGAGAAACTAATGATGCTATATCATCCAAACTCAAGGAGCTCAAATCTTCTAAGAAAGAGCTTAAGGATAAACATGATAAACTTGAGTGGGTGCACAATGAGCTCATCACTAGCCACAACAAGCTAAAAGATGAATACACTACTCTCAAGATCAATCATAATACTCTTGTCATTGCTCAAGAATTTTTACCAAATGAGCCACATGATGCTACTAACCTATGTTGTTAAGATTGATATAGCTACATCATGTGATGATTTGATTGATGAGAGCATTGAGCAAGGATCTAGTGGCAAAGGCAAGCAAGTGGTTGAGTGCAATGACTATGATGAATATGTCAAGCTCAAGAACACAAATGAGAAGCTCATAAAAGATCTTGAAGAAATGAAAAGCTACAACACCATCGTGCTAGAAACTCTTGATCATGACAAAGAGTTGATTCTTGAGAATGAGAAGCTCAAAGAAGAAAACAAGAAGCTCAAGGAAGAGAAGAAAGACGATGCTCTTAAGGAAGAAAATAAGAAGCTCAAGTTGGAGAAAGAGCATCTCAAGATTGGATTGAGCAAGTTTGCTAGAGGCAAGCACCTTCAAAGTGAGCTACTCATAAACACCGTCATGAAGATGGATAGAAGTAGCATTGGATATGTGGCAAGTATAGAGAAGAAGAAGGCTTAAGTTCAACAACAATCAAAGTCAAAACCAAAGCCAAAGAGATGTTTTGAGTGTGGACAAGAAGGCCACTTTGCTCATGAGTGTCAAACTCCACCGCCACAACCCTTGCCCAAGCATACTAGACCCTTTGCCTTCAATGCTCACTACATGCTTAGAAAGGACTCTAGTGGAAAGATGAAAGTCATGTTCTTAGGTCCCCCTAACATGAATAGGCCTAAGAAGATTTGGGTGGCTAAGTCACTTGTTGAGAAGGTAAAGGGCCCTCAACAAGTTTGGATTCCTAAAGCTTGAATCTCTTGTGTGTAGGTGAACTACAAGACCGGTGAAAGTCATTGGATTATTAATAGTGGTTACACTCAACATATGATCGGTGATTCTCGTATATTCACCTCACTAGATGAAGAGGTAGATGGACAAGAGAAAATAACATTTGGAGATAACTCAAAGGGTAAGGTTAAAGGATTGGGCAAAGTGGCAATATCAAATGATCATTCCATCTCCAATGTGCTCCATGTTGCTTCATTGAGCTTCAACTTGCTATCCGTTGGACAATTGCGTGATCTTGGCTTCCAATGCTTGTTCACCAAGAAGGAGGTTGTTGTATCCAAGGTAGATGACAATCAAGTGATATTCAATGGATTTAGATACGACAACTTATATCTAGTGGACTTCATCCTCCAAAGATGCAAATTTGAAGACTTGTCCTATTCACCAAAACAACACTTGGGTGGCTATGGCATAGAAGACTTGCTCATGTTGGGATGAGCTCACTCAAGAAGCTTATGAAGAATGATTTGGTGAGAGGTTTGAAGGATGTGAAGTTTGAGAAGGATAAGCTTTGTAGTGCATGTCAAGCCGACAAGCAAGTTGCAAATACTCATCTAACCAAAGCTTTCATGTCAACCACAAGAGTGCTAGAACTCCTACACATGGACTTATTTGGACCAACAATATACAAGAGTTTGGGAGGGAATCTCTATTGTCTTGTGATTGTTGATGACTATTCAAGGTATACATGGATATTCTTCCTTTATGACAAATCCGAAGTTGCATCTTGTTTCAAGAAGTTTGCCAAGAGAGCTCAAAATGAATTTGAAGTGAAGCTCAAGAAGATAAGAAGTGACAATAGCAAAGAATTTGACAACACAAACATTGAAGCCTATTGTGATGAAGTTGGGATCAAGCATGAAGTCTCCGCAACTTATACTCCTCAACAAAATGGTGTAGCTGAGAGGAAGAACCAGACTTTGATCACTCTTGCAAGGACAATGCTAGATGGGTACAACACCTCCAAAGCTCTATGTGCGGAAGCAATCAACACCACATGCTATGCATCCAACCGCCTATTCCTTCAAAAGTTTCCTTGGCAAGACACCTTATGAGTTGCTCAATGGGAAGAAGCCGGACATCTCCTTCTTTAGGGTGTTTGGTTACAAATGCTACATCTACAAGAAGCGGCAACACCTAGGGAAGTTCTAAAGATGTTGTGATATTGGTTTTCTTGTTGGCTACTCATCGAAGTCCAAAGCGCATAGAGTATTTAATCATGCCACCGGCTTGGTTGAAGAAACATATGATATGGAATTTGATGAATCTAACGGCTTCCAAGGAGCACATGAGAATCTTGATGATGTAGGTGATGAACCATTGAGGGAGGCTATGAAGAATATTCCGGTGAGAGACATCAAGCCAAAAGATGATAAAGATGATGTACAAGTCATTAACCAACCTTCTTCATCAAGTGTGCCACAAGATGGTGAAAAAGATGGGAGAGTAGAAAATGAAGATACTCATATCTCCCATGAGCAAATGGTGGTACAAGCACAAGATGTTGATGCTCACAACCTCCTCCCCAAGTGGTCAATAGAAGAAATACACCTCTCCTACAAGATCATCTAGAAGATCTCATCATAGGGAGTCCATCAAAGGGAGTAATGACTCGATCTCAAAAACTTACTTCATTTATTGCTCATCACTCTTTTGTCTCTTGCTATGAGCCTACCAAGGTAGAAGAAGCTCTTAAAGATCCAGATTGGATCAATGCCATGCATGAAGAGTTGAACAACTTCACTCGCAATGAAGTTTGGACTCTTGAAGAGCGACCAAAAGGTGCAAGAGTCATTGGAACGAAGTGGGTGTTCCACAACAAGCAAGATGATCAAGGTGTTGTTGTGAGGAACAAGGCAAGACTAGTTGCAAAGGGGTTCTCCCAAGTTGAAGGTTTGGATTTTGGGAGACCTTTGCACCGGTTGCAAGATTAGAAGCCATCCGTATCCTACTTGCATATGCATCACATCATGAAATGAAACTATATTAAATAGATGTGAAAAGTGCATTTTTAAATGGCTTTATTAATGAACTAGTCTATGTTAATCAACCTCCTGGGTTTGAAGACCCTAGATGTCCTAATCATGTTTATAGGTTGTCCAAGGCACTATATGGGCTTAAGCAAGCCCCAAGAGCTTGGTATGAGCGCCTTCGGAACTTCCTCATTGAGAAGGGCTTCACCATTGGAAAGGTTGACACCACACTATTCATCAAGAAGCTTGATGGGCATATCTTCATTTGTCAAGTATATGTTGATGATATCATCTTTGGATCATCAAATGAAGACGCATGCAAAGAATTTGGTGAATTGATATCGAAGGAGTTCAAGATGTCCATGATTGGTGAGCTTACATTCTTTCTTGGTTTTCAAGTCAAGCAAATGGAAGAAGGCATCTTCATCTCTCAAGAGAAATATACAAAAGATCTTCTCAAGAGATTCAAGATGGATGAATGTAAGCCAATCAAAACACCAATGTCTACCAATGGACATCTCAACCTAGATGAGGGAGGTAACCCGGTTGATCAAACTCTCTACCGTTCTATGATTGGTAGCTTGTTATATTTAACTGCATCTAGGTCCGACATCATGTTTAGTGTGTGTATGTGTGCTAGATTTCAAGCTAGTCCTAAGGAAACACATTTAATTGCCGTAAAAAGAATCCTTAGCTAGGAGCTATATTTGAATTAGTTGGCTATTCCGATTCGGATTATGCCGGATGCAAAGTGGATAGAAAGAGCACATCCGAAGGGTGCAATTTGCTTGGTAGATCACTTGTGTCTTGGTCCTCCAAGAAACAAAATAGTGTGGCTTTGTCCATCGCTGAAGCAGAATATATTACCGCGGGTGCTTGTTGTGCACAAATATTATACATGAAACAAACTTTGCTAGACTATGGTGTAGTTCTAGAAAAGGTACCTCTTTTGTGCGATAATGAAAGTGCGATAAAACTTGCAAATAATCTGGTTCAACACTCTCGCACCAAGCACATAGATATCCGTCATCACTTTCTAAGAGATCATGTTGCTAAAAATGATATATCACTAGAAGGTGTAAGAACCAAAGATCAATTAGCGGATATCTTCACTAAACCACTAGATGAGGCTACATTTTGTAGATTGTGGAATGAGCTCAATGTACTTGATTTTAGTAACTTCACTAAAAATTGAGCTTGTGTTGTCCCTTGCATTCATTGTAATATACAACATGTTTAATTTTTGGCAATGCATATAGGGCTTGTCTAACATGGTTAAGATAACCGCCGAAAAGCGTGTGAAGAAGCTTAACCTTGGATCAAACTTGACAAGCAACTAGATTTACTTACAAGTATTTCATATGCATGGATGTTATTTTGTCATTTTGTTCCATTTGCTCTCTTATTGCCTATTTTGAAAAAGAATTATAGCCTAAGGCAAAATATTTTGAAAAATATGAGGGTTTGAGAGAGGTCACTCATATCAGTCCCAATTGGTGTTTATTTGGATCTTATTCAAGTTGGGACTTGATTGGGAATAGGCAGTGCGAAGGAACTTTGAAGATTTGCTGGAAAAGGACTACCGAACGCTGCACCGGACGTTGTTGTCCAGTGTCCGGTCAGTTCATAGGAGGTGAACTGCAGCAGAAGGAGTGACCGAACGCTGCGTTTGTGCGTCCGGTCAGGAAGAGATCCAACGTCCGGTCATTTGAAGAAGGAACAGGCTGTACTAACCGGACCCTACCTGCGTCCGGTCAGTGGATCTCACGTGGCTTCAGGACACTTCTTCTGTTTCCTTATCTATTGCGTTGGGGGACCTATTTAATCGCTGTCGTACCCTTTTGCCCTGCATCTCGCCGAGCCCTAGCCAACGCCGCCGCAGCTCCTCCGCACCTCCCACAACCGCGTGCCACCGCAAGCTCACCGTAGCAGCTCCCTTGCCCACGCCGCCGAGCACCTCACGCTAGCCTCGCACGCCACCACGCCTCCCCACGCACCCAAGCCACCGCGTGCCTCCCACGCCCAAGCCACCATGCCGCCGCAGCCGAGCCCGCAGCCGTGCACCTTCGCCACGCCGTCGTCGCCCGCGTGTGCCACCATCGGCTCCCTGGCACCGAGCGCCACTCAAGGCTGCTTCCCATGCCCTGGCTCTATCTTCTCGCCGGTAAGGCCATAGCTTCCTCCTTGTGTGAGTTTGATCCGTTCAAATCTCAATGCATTGACCTAAATCATCTAGGGCCACCGAATTCTTTGAAGTGGTTCACAATCCTAACCCTAGCTGGTTCCGAGGTTCCCCGCATGACATCTCTTCCTTTCCCGGATCGCTGATCGTCAGGTAGCATGCCCGTCGTCTCAATTTCGCACCTACATTGCTTGCTTCCTAGGTTTTTTTCGCATCTATTAGATATATTGTATTTATTTGTATATCCATCTATTCCATCGTGCAGCGAGTCGGTCCCGTTGAGGTTCTTGTGGTAGTTGTCAGACAACTCGGAGCCAAGCTCGTGAGTACGGATCGAGGCCAAACCTCGAGAGTGTTGGTTTGATAGTTGATCTTCATTAGTGGCAGTTCATCCTCTTGTCAGGTCAGATGGCTCGCACGAAGAATGTTGGTGGTGGTCCAGGAGATGATGATCAGAGGCCCCCGCCTCGCCAGCCTGTAGGATCGAAAGGCAAGGCAACTAAGTAGGTGACATCCAAGAAGCACAAGTATCCCCGATGTAGAGACAGCGAGAGCAACAACAGTCGCTGAGGCCACAGAGCGTGCCGAGAGAGGTGGTGCCCACAGTGGAGTTGTCATAGTAGATCATCTGGCACCGGATGCTCAGGGCAGACTGAGGGAGATTGAGTGACTTCATGGTAGTCCACCTAGGACTGTCATGATGGTAGGACATCGTCTGGCTATTGAGGAGCCTCAGCATCAGGGGGAGTCCCAGCAAGAGCCACAGTAGCAGCCCCCACCAGCAGAGCCTCAGCCAGCTCAGGAGACTCAGGAGGGCTAGTAGACCGAGGAGACCAAGTCGGCACCCTAGCTACGCCGTTCTGGTCGTACCAGTGCTACAGTTCCACCGAGGCCAGCTACACACCGCAGGGGTTCACGCCCACCGCCCAGACCACAGGGTCCACCTCCAGTGGTACACCTTGACTTGAGGGCCGCCACAGCCAGACAGGTTCGCCAGCTGAGGTTTGTTGAGTTTGACGTGTGGTTCCCTCCGAGGAGGGATGAGAGAGCAGCAGAGGGTTTCTATACACCGCTCCAGGAGGATTTCTATAATGCTTATCTCAACAGTGGGGCAGTGTTAAGATCTCAACGAGTCTGCAGTATAGAGTGTATTGTGGCAGCAGCCGAAGAGCATATCCACCCCTACTTGTCATATTTGCCGGGGCTGACAGATCTGATTGACCAGACAGGAGTTTATGTACCATCTTGGGTTCGGCAGTTTTATGCTTCACTCTACGTTGATCCGCATCACAACTTCATACACTTTGCATTCAACGGCAGAGACTATAGGGTGATGAGTTTTCAGGGCCTAGGGAGATAATGAGGTTACAGGATTAGCCTGTCAAATTGCATGAGGTATGTTATGGACAGCAGGAGCCTCCCAGGCGTCCTCATGGAGATTTAGTGCCCCCTACTGATCTTGTGCGACATTGCTTCAAGGAGCCCTTTGGTGAGGGGATCGAGGAGGAACCCCAGTGACCTGACTCCTACAGCTCATGTGCTAGAGGCCATTATTAGGAGGACACTACTTCCTAGGTTGGGATACAGAGAGGGTCTGACTCGCCTACAGCTCTGGCTCCTTAATGCCCTGATGTAGTAGACCGTGTTCGACATTTGGGACCTCCTTCTATCAGAGATGGAGGATACTATTGTTGAGGGCTTCAAGGGTCGCAGACAGCTTCCATATGCACATTGGATTACTTTCCTGATGCTCCTAGTCTGTGCATGTTAGGACCCCAGAGATGGTTGCCGAGTACAGAGGTGCCACCACAGAGTTTCTGGCTTATAACATGGCACAGAGGATCAGGCACAGCACTCCACAGGCACCTGCTCAGCCCAGTCGTCGTCCAGATGTTCTAGAGTCAGCAGCTTAGTAGGGTGAGATCATCAGAGGCATAGCCGCTACTGAGGAGGAGCAGCTTGAGGCACAGTAGGAGATGACCGAGTCCAGTGACAGTTCGGATGATGATTATCAGCCAATTCCTCAGATGCCTCCACGCAGACACGATGCAGAGGCCTATAGTTCTAGCTTAGCTCCACCTGCACCGCAGACAGACCCCGCCTTGATTGCTATTCTTAAGTGGATGCAGTAGGATCAGGCACGACAGGCACAGGAGACTGCTGCCAACTTCGCACAGTTTTAGACTCGTCGGGATGAGTTCCAGCGGTAGTAGCAGCTCCTCCAGCAGCAGCAGATGCATCACCAGCAGTTACTCATGCAGCAGTAGCTTATGGGATTTATACAACATGTAGTGACAGCACTTGGGGCCCCACTGCCATAGCCTTCGCCTCAGCTTGCTCAGCCTGCCATCACTTTGATGACTCCAGCTATACAGCCCAGTGGGCTTTAGAGTCAGGGACAGCCTCCAACTCAGTTTGCTTCACCTATAGTTTAGGTGTCCTAGTGGTTGTCCTCACCAGTGGTAGCCCCGCAGTTCACTCCATATCACACGGGCTTCTCACCGGAGCAGTCACCCTTGCTATTTGTGCCTGACACGTCAGTCTCTAGGAGTCTTGGAGCATCTTTCAACGAGTTGATTGGCATGCCTACACCGCCTCATATGCATACCGCCGGTCCTTCTACAGCAGCCCTAGTCATAGTGACTACTTAGAGGCTCCCCTCGTCTGTCGCCTCTTTATATCCTACGACAGACGTCCCAGCAGCATCACAGGCAGCACTTGCCCCAGCTCAGACCTAGACCGCTTCAGAGATGCTTCCAGCCATAGAGGGTCAGTTAGTTCAGAGCTCAGGGTCAGATGATGATGGCGCCTAGTTTCAGCTTGCTCCTCGTACCTCAGCGCCCGGCTCGATTGAAAGCATCTAGGCCCCTAGTTGGGTTTCGGTAATTAATGACAATATAAGATTACTATGAACTAACGTGTGTTTTGCAGCTGCAATTAAGTTAGGTCATGGTAATAGAGATCAATTGGGCAATCAAGGTTGTCATGCCCCTACGATGGAAATCGTTTCGGTTTTCAAAGGATGGACGACAAGGTTAAGGATGACTAGTTCTAAGTGTCGATTGAAGTTGGAGTGACACTTAGAGTAGTTTAGGACTTGTTTTTCCTTTGGCCGTACTATTAAGGGGGGATATGGACGGGTAGCTTGACCTAGGTGAGTCTAGTGAGTTAGGTGTGGTGCACACTTGTTAAAACTAGCTCTAGGTAGCTCCTATATATGCCTAAGATCCTTTGGAGCAAACTTCATTCACATGATCGAGAGTTGGCAGTGAATGAAGGGTCAAATGTTGACCGGATGCTGGCCTCGGTGCGATTGGACGCTGGCCACAGGGTTCAGTCAGTTCATTTGATCAACAGACTGCGTTCGGTGCGATCGGACGCTGGAGAGGTCAAGTGACCGGACGCTGAAAGGCAGCGTCCGGTCGACTCCAGTAAGGTTCCAGAGAAGGGAATCTATGACCGAACCCTGAGGGTTCAGCGTCCGGATCGAGTCCAGTAAGGTTCCAGTAAGGGTTTAATGCGACCGGACCCTGCCAGCGTCCGGTCAACACATTTTCACTGGTTCGCGTGTTGAACTGACCAGAGCGTCCGGTCAACGCGACCGGAGTGTCCGGTCACCCCGCAGAAGCTCATAACGGTTCGTTTTTTAGGTTGCCTTATAAATAGAAGCTCCACTCGTGTGTGGAGTTACTTTTGCTCATTCCAATAGCTGAGAAACATGTTTGTGAGTGTCAAGAAGAGCAAGGTCCTAGTGAGGTGATTGAGATTTGAGAATTCAATAGAGTAGCCTCATTAGTGAATCAAGAGTAGCCAAGTGTGCATCCATCTTCTCATTAGGCTTCGAGTGGTCAAGTGAGAGTTCGTGCTTGTTACTCTTGGTGATCGCCATCACCTAGATGGCTTGGTGGTGATTGGGAGCTTAGTGATCACCCGGCGGAGCTTGTGGGTGACCCAACTCAAGTTGTGAGCGGCTTTGGGTGTTTCGCCGCGACGGAGTGTCGAAGAATCAACTCGTAGAGAGCACTTGATCCTTGCGCGGATCAAGGGGGAGCTACACCCTTGCGCGGGTGCTCCAACGAGGACTAGTAGGGAGTGGCGACTCTCCGATACCTCAGCAAAACATCGCCGCGTTCCTCTCTCTCTATTTACTTTGAGCAATTCAATACTTGTTCTTACATTCATAGAATTGTCATGCTAGAGTAAGTTTAGAACATAGGTTGCAAGTCCGTTGTGCGTTAGATTAATAGAAACATTTTTCTAGGCACAAGGGGTTAATTGGGCTAACCGTAGGATTTGATTATTGCAAGAAAATTTAGAATTAGCCCAATTCAACCCCCCCTCTTGGGCATCTTGATCCTTTCAAGTGCGTAACAACCTTGAGACCATTTGTATAATCTATTCAGGTAGTCCATATTGCGGGTAACTGAATGTTAAATTAAATTGCTTACTATTCAGTTAAATGGTCCAACTTCAATGTACTGGGAAGAAAGAAACTTTTTCCTATAGTCTGAAGCAACTCAAATATTATACTGGATTAGACGTACCAGTGAGCACTGTGATCCATCGAAGAAGGCAAAATTCATAACCAACAGCAAACCTGCAGTTAGTGTCAATCAGCATCGCAGATAGGTACCATGAAACATCGATGTTAGATGAGGTGAAGGCGACGAAATTACCCTCAAGCAAGGATGGCGGTAGCCTCAGTAACATTAGCAGAGGTGCAAGCATGTGGCCACGTAAATAAAAATTATCAAGATACAAGATCTCTAGATAAGCACCTACAACTTTGTCGGTCTTTCAGTAACCGTCCCAAACAATGCAAAGGATGCTTTTGCTGTAAAATGAGGGGAATATTTTAAGCCAAAAAAAATTTCGCACACATCACATGAATGGAGAAGTTGCAATATCCCTTACAAATATGTTTTACATAAGTGATCCTGAACTCAGAGCATTTTGTAGGATGCTTATCAAAATCAAGGTCTAATCAAGTTCAAACAATTGAAAGAATGCACTGGGACGGTATGACCTACGAACCAATAGCAATCATTATCAACAAACAAAAAGCAAGGCACACGAACCTAGATGAGGAGCGCGTTTGTGGCCGTCTGCTATGGCGTCGCCGCCCTTGATCCGACGAGGAGACGACGGTTCTAGCCATGGGGGCACTGGATCTGGTTGCATACGACATAGGGAGAGAGAGAGAGAGAGAGAGAGAGAGAGAGAGAGAGAGAGAGAGAGAGAGAGGAGGCGGGGGCAGGCTCGGCGCTGGGCGCTCACGACCTCTAGGGTTTCCTGTAGCACAAGACCGCACACGGAGTAGAGGGAGGAGGTGGCGCTGGGGAGGCATCCACGCCGGCAGCCACCGGCGGGGCCCGGTCGCGTCGCAGAGGAGGGGGCGCGCTTGGAGGGAGGCGGCCTCGTCCCCGGCGGCGGTGGTGGCGTGGACCTGGAGGCGACGCTCGACATCCATCCAAGCAGCGTGGTGGCCCGCGAAGATCTCGGAGGCGAGGGTGTTGGCGCGGGCGTCCTAGATCGGCGTCGGCGAGGCACAGCGTGGAGGGAGCCGGCCTCGTCACCGGTGTATCCCGTAGCAACTGCATCAACGCACGGGCACGAAGAAAGTTGTGACCGGGCGCGGGAGCCGGGCGGACGTGTGCGGCGGCGGCGTGGTGAGGGTGGACGGGATAGAGCGAGGGGTGCGGGATCGCACCAAAAGGACGCAGTATGCGGGAGATGTCGTGGGATCGCACGTAAGAGACAGACCCAAAATAAATGTCGTACTAAAAAAATATCCACGCTTTGTTCTTTTTAGTCGTAGGAGATTGTACTACTAGTACAAGTATATATACATCCACTGGTGGGTGGAAGAATAAGGGGGGCCATGTTCTGTCTCGCTCTCGTACCTAATCTGCTGTCGATCATGCGTGTCGATACGTGGGGTGCGCTGCTGCCGCGCAGGCGCAGCAGCAGAAGCACCGCCCGGATCACATCGCAATCGGCGGGCCGCGGGATGGATGGATGGATAGCAGGGTGAGGCGCTAGTGCCCCGAGAATCTACGGGAAATACGAGACCTGAAGGCCTGAGCGCGACCGCTTCTAGTGGGCGGGCCGGCGAGCAATGAGTGACCTGCGTCAAGGCGCCGTGGGGATTGACATGTCGGCTGCCGGGGACGACATGTCTGCGCGCTGCGCGCCTCTTTCAGTTTCAGTGTCATCACCCCGTAATTGATGATGCTGTCCCTTGTTTAGTCGCCGTGGGCATCTTGGACCGCCAATCAACAGTGATTGGAGCGGCGATTAGGATGACTGATGGTGTACATCTCTCTCCCTCTTGGCTGTGTGAGTGGAGGGTGATTGTCTGATTGAGCCATCGAGACAGTGGCCCAACACGTTGGTCACGGTGTATTGGTGTGTGACACGTGTCGTGGCCCCACCAGGCCACTGGTGAGTGGAGAGTGGAGACGGCCAAGGGAGGAGCATGTGGGGCGCATGTAGCCTAAGGAATCAGTACACTTGTTCCACGCGCAAGAAGACGTGCTTGATGCTTCCTAATAAACATAACTGTTCTTTTATAACTGTATAAAAACAGGCACGATAGGATCAGGGCTGGTCTCTATGGAGCATACGATTTTTTAAAGGAAATTATTAGTTCATGTTTTCGAGCGATGTCATTTACTTCTAGCCAATGTGCTCCAGAAATCAAATACAGTATATCGTAACGTATACTGTATATGCCAGTATTTTGAATAAAAATATGGTACGGAAGCAAAATACGGCGTGGGCGAGGACCAGGGAAAAAAAAGCACCCACTAGCATATGTGCTCTGTTCGACTGGCTAGAAAAACAACTGATGCTGATTTATTACGAGAGAAACTATTATTTCGCTGAAACGATACGACTGATAAGTTCAAACGAACAGGGCCATGGTCCGTCCATGCCCTACCTGCCTACCATCACATCTTTCGAGTCGTCCATGATATGATGTCCATACCGCTAGCTCCATCTACGTACTCGAGTTTGACAACAATGCACCACCACATCTCTTTGGATATCCATACATATTATATATATGCATGCTTGTTAAACTTATCAGTGTAGGAATATGAATATATATAGCTGACAAGTTTACTGAAGCTGCATTCCTTTCGTTATAATAGTTTTTTTTGCGATAATTCAGAAACAAGTTAGGACAGTAAAAATCTCTCACTCCCAGATAGTACAAAGAGGTAGTTAGCAACAACACAAGGGGGTATGTTTGGATTGAGACGTGACAGGCAAATGGCAAATGGCTGTTAGGCAACAAATCTTTGCCGTAGATGTCCAAAATCGGATGCATGGGAAGTCTGTCTTGGCCAGGCAGCTTTTTCAAGCTGTCAACCAAACAGGCCGAAGTTCACCATGGTCCAAATCTTGATGCATGCCGATAAATTTAAACATTTGTGAGTGCTTTCAAAGGGTTTTTTAGGCGTGTGATAGGAGACTAGCTCATTTGATGGTGTGTGTATGTAAATGTATGTATGCCTGCAGCCTGCATAAACACAGTCAACACGATAGATCTTCTTCCACCATGCTTTGCTGGATGGATCGTTGAAGTCTCCTCTATGGAGATGTGGCAATAGAGACCATACCGTGTTGGATGTCAAGTTCGAGTGAAGGTGCTCTAGTTCAGCAGTGGAGCTTCTTCGAAAATAAGACGCTTAACTGCTTAAGTATTGCTCAAGGATCAAGGACTAGCCGGGCATTAGGCTAGCTGCCGGTCATCTTAAGGGGCCGTCTGAGTTTCAATAATCCCCCCCCCCCCCCCCCCCCCTAATTTTTAGGTATACAGAAGTTTATATTCTACATTGAGTCTACTGAGTTTTAGACTTTTAGTCATTTCCCCCCTTCAATTTTATATAGACTCTGAATTCCTGTAAAAATGAACGGTGGAAATTTGCAAGGTGGAGCAATCCATCGGTGGCACGGCGACAGAGTTGTACAGTTCCGCAGGTAGTGTAGGAGTAGAGTAGGTCCATGTCCATGGACAGTTTTAACCACCAACGGAGGACGATCCGGGGCCGGGGGATCGATCGATGATGGATGGAGTAGAAATTTCGCCGTGCATGTTTTTGGATTGGATTTGCGCCTGGATGCCGCCAACGCGAGATGAATCGACCGAACGAACGAAGGGGATCAGCGAGGGACAGGCGCTGCTGTGACTGCCTGAGGCCGAGCAGGCAAGCATGGGGTCGGCGGTGCGCATGCATGCAGGGGGGGGTGGGGGGTGGGGGGGAGGGAGCAGGTGGAAGCTGCTGCGACCATCTTCTGAGCCGGTGGCCGGCCGGGCCGTGTCTCCAACCCCCATCATTCGCGGCAGGAAAAAAACCGCGGCAGGCCCACACACGCTGCTCGGCGATCGTATTCGTGGTGGGCGACTGACTGGCCAGGTGCGTGGCACGTACTGGCAGTGGCAGCTGCAGTAAAACGTGGCCGAGGACGGATATTACCGGCCGGGTTTTGGCAGCATCGATACCGCGCCGAGGTAGGCTAGGCTAGGCTAGCTGCATGCACCGGCCGGCCCGCAGCCCGGCAGCTATGCGGCAGAGAGAGGCACACTGTGGCCTCAGCTAGTATAGGCAGCCAGAGAGGCCACCGGCCGCTGTTTGTGATGCGGCTCTGCACCGATCCGTCAAGGGCCTCCCGGGCGCCAACCCTCTCAGTCTCAGCATCAGAACAAAATGAGTGGAAGGTTGCACAGTGCGCAGGAGTCTACTCCTAGCTAGTAGGGCGCACGGCACGCTAGGGTGGTGCGTGCAGTGCCGGGAATCCAACACTCAATCATCAGTCCGTTTGAGGAATTCGGAGAGATGATGAATGAATGCATTCATGATTCATGCGGTGGTGCGTGCAGAGAGATGATGAATTCGGTCGAAGCCCCGGCCGGCGGTACTAGCCACGCCTGAGCGGCTGAGCCTGACACGGCCGGCCGGCCAGATGAGAGCTGGTGTCATGTGTCTAGTCACACATCAAATTCAGAGCTCCAATTATTCCGCCGTACTACGCCGCAAGGATCGATTGCATCATATCACGCCGCTGCACTGCGCTGCTGCACACCCAATTACCATACTCCTACTCGCCGCATGCAGCAGTAAAAACAAAGGCATGCATGCAGCCCACGGCCAGCAGTACGTACAACGCATCGCCAGCAGTCTTTTTCTCTGCGGCTGCCTCCTTTGTAGCTTTCCCTGCGTCGCATGCACAGTGGTGGACCCAGGATTTTAGAGTAGGGTATGCCCATGACAAGAAAATATTTGGATGAGCAACATAAAAAGTTCACCTCTGGATTTGACAGAACATAGCAAAGGCAAAAGGGATTTGAATTTTGATTACCTTTGGACGAAGAAATCAAATCGAGGTCGGACAGTCGCACTTCGGAGTAGAGAACTGGAGCAGTCGGGTTCGCCGGCTCCTGCGGTTCGGGTCGCGCCGAGCGAGCAGCTCTGGCTCTGCAGCTACCGGGGGGGAGGGGGGCGCCGGCGCCGTGGCGCGATTCCGCGTCCGTCAAACGGTCCAAGCTACTGGCTGCCCTACTCCTATGGCAGCCTGATGGGTTTGGGGAGTGGGGAATTGGGGATTTGGGAGTGGGAAGGCCAGATGGGCCATTGGGCCGTCCGCCTAGGTGTGGTCTGTGGGCTACTTTCAGTTAGACACGAATTACAGCGAGAAAATAGTGAAGAATCGCAATTTTGAGACCTTAACTATATTCTACACGTATATACCTCCAAGAACTACTAAAAATATTCTTAAAAATGTTAGGTATGCCCAGGAATACCCAGGCACAACTGTAGGTCCGCCCATGCGCATGCAGCGCGTGCTTCATGTACCTCGGGTTTCTAGGCTCTGTTCGGCTGCCATGATAAGCCGACTTATTAGTCATGGTAGAGTATTTTTCTCTCCCAACAAATCAGTCATATAAATCAGCACAAGCGACTTATAGACTAGTCGAACAGAGCCCTGGATCATACCCTGTTCCTATATATCTGTGCGTGCGTACTACCTAGTACAGATCACTCTATTCGTCACACACCATAATGGCCCTGTTCGGCTTACCCCATATCCGGCTTGTTCGGCTTCTTTTTTCAGCCAGAACAGTGTTTTTCTCTCACAACATTTCAACCAGAACAGTGTTTTCAGCCAAGATTCAGCAAGCCGAACGGGGATCAGTAGGTGTTAATAAGCAACAGTACTAACTGGTAACAGGGAGAAAAAGATCATTAGAAATGCATATAGTATAGCATATATATACTGCTTTATTATATATAGAAATTAAACAATGTATAAGAGTGTGTATAGACAGCATAATAAGAATATCCCTTCTCTTAATTGTAAAGGCAACAAAAGTAGTAGCTTCAATTGGACTATAGGTCCTGTTCGGCTTACCTTATAATCCACACTATTTAGCTTGTGTTTTTAGTCAGAACAATGTTTTTCTCTCACAATTCAGCCAGAACAATGCTTCAGTCAATTCAGTCAAATTTCAGCGAGCAGAGCGGGCCTATATGTGGGTAGTAATTACCTTAGATGAAAGGTACGGTAAATGTTTCATCGAGGTGGTGAAACGTCTATACTTCGTCCTTCCTTGTTCTGCTGGTGATTCTGATTCTGATTCCGACCATCATAACTTGACGAGATAGTTTGCATAGAATATATAGAATAGTTAAGTGTGTCAGGAAAGAAAAACACACAGGCACGTGTGTAGGGAAAAGATGTCACATAATAACTGATAATTTACTAATGCACGGCAGTGCACTTTTTTTTTGTATATATGCATGTACGGTGGTTTGGTATAGCAAGAATTTCAACTCATAGATATACTGTATGATACTAGCTAGAGAATTCCTAAAAACACAATCCGTGCGCGACTTCTGACTTTTAGTGACAGTTCCTAAAAACACAATCGGCTGCAAACTTGTACTAGTAAAATATATTGTGCCAACCAGAAACCATAGTATTTTTTTCAAGAATAAAGCAATGGTATTTCAACTTTGATCATTTTAATATATACAGTGTAATATTTATTAGCTTTCTTGCATGGAAATTACATAAGTAAATTTAATGTACCTGTCGGTGTAGAAAGTGACCAACACGTAAATATTTATAGTTTTGCCGTACGTTATGATCGGAGGTGACCTAGCACTCAATGACACAGGGTTTATACTGGTTCAGGCAACGTGCCCTACGACCAGTTTGAGTCAGTCGATGACTTTATTCCTGAGCCCAGGTGCTCGAAGTTTGCAGCGGGGTTACAAACGAGAAGGAGAAAGATGGAGGTACAAGAGGTCCGGTCGGACTCTGGTCTGAGGGGCCGAGAGTGACGGGAGCTCCGCTATGTGCTAAGTGTTCGAGCGTGTGCTTGTGGTTTAAACCTGATGGTTCTGTTGTTGTGTGCTAGTGAACTAATCGATCTGAATGAATCTATCTGTTGGGAGAGAGCGCATCCCCTTTTATATATGAAGGGGATGGCCTTACAAGTGAGAGGGAGAGAGAGTACGTATGCTACTAAGTCTTGCAGCCCACGCCGGTGGGTACAAGATGATGGTAGACGTCCACAATACTGTTCAGTGTCAGATGCACGTGGGAGGTTGCGTCGTCTTTTTCAGGTATGGCAGATGTCGGTGTTTGCCACACTGTTGATACCCAGAGGCATGCAAGGGGTTTTACCATGTTTTCCTGGTACGGTAAATGCCGATGCCCACAACACTAGTTGATGCCTCAGAGGCACGTGGGGGGAACCTTACCGTATTAGTCTGGTATGGGAGTTGATGGCGCCAACAACACTGTAGGGGAAAATTTCGACGCCTACAACACTGCTTGCGTTCTGTCATACCAAGAAGGTCATAGGGTACTATCCTGCAGGTGTACAGGGTACGGTCCTTGGTATTGCAGTTGACTTGAGTGCGCTGCCTTACTCTCTCCGTCCGTTTCCTGGTCCTTACCGAGCGGGCGTCTCCGGTCGATTAGTCCCAGTCGGCTCTGAATGTGCCAGTTGAAGAAGAGCAGTGAGCATGGGTTTGGTGCATCCCTAGTTGGAGACGCATGTCGGAGTCAAAAGTGGTGTTTGACCAGGTCTTCTGATTGGAGAGGTCGTCCGAAGGCGGGCTAGAGACCGAAGCGAGTGCTCCGGTCGGAGAGGCGGGCTAGAGTCGGAAGCGGGTGTCATTCCTCCTCAGCCAGGCCTTCTGGTTAGAGATTGGATCGCCCTTCTGGTCTAGTCGTTTTAGGCACTTGGGTCGGCCCAAGAGTTGCATGTTGGTTCGCAACGTGGTCTGTTGGGCCGGGCCTTTGCTACGAAACCGGTCCATGAGGGACCTCAGGGTTTATGAACCTGACAGGAGCCCCTAAGCCTCTGGGCGATTCGGGTAGAATCGTCTAGGGGATTTTTGTCTTGACGACGGGTGCGCGTGAGCGTACCCGCGGGTGTAGCCCCCGAGCCCCCAGACAATTCAGGCATAATCGTCTAGGGGTTTTTTCATGTTGCCAGCGTGGGAGGTTACGTTTGGTCTGTGGGTGCACACGAGCGCACCCGCGGGTGTAGCCCCCGAGCACTCGGGCGATTCAGGCAGAATTGCCTAGGGGGTTTTGTCAGCGGGCAGTTTTTAGGGATAGGGCGAGATAGAGCTCAGTGGATCCTGGCGTCGGTGTAACCCATGCTAGCCGAGGCAGTTAGTTTAGGGATCGGCCGAGTCAGAGCTCGCGGATCTTGGCGTCGGTGCAGTCGAGGCAGTTAGTTTAGGGATCGGGCGAGACAGAGCTCACGGATCCTGGCATCGGTGCAGCCCACGTAGCTTAGGTAGTTTTAGGTGTCTTGAGCCCCTGAGCCCCATTGGGTTTGGTAGGGGTCGGTTTGAGTTTTGTGCGTTACCCCATCCTTGGTTTCTCACAACCAGAGGGGCTGAGTTTTGTCGCTTGCCTAATGGCTCGGGCTCGAGTGACGCGCTCGGTGAGCTCGCTAACGGGTATGATCGAGTGGAATCCGAGTCTATCGTCCGTGACGGGGTCGACATAGCCCTCTTGTGATATTCCACTGCTCCTTTACCTACAAGCCCAGCATATGCCTAGGTCATTTCGGAGACCGACCCAGGTGACCCGCTGGCCTCCCCTCGATGGAGATTCTGTGGGTTTGGTAGAGGTTTAGGATTGAACAAGAAGGCTGAGATGACCCTATCTGCTTTGGGGCAGACTGGGCGAGGGCCGCATAGGGCTCATCTGCGTTTTCTCCCCTGGCTCTGTTTGACATGAGGCGGCCTCGAGCCCTTCGTGGGCTAGCTTTTGAACCCCGGTTGGTCATTGCTCATTGTTTGAATGAGGCAACTACCGCTTCGTGACGCAACATAGAGCAGTTGTGATGCATTTGACTGCATACGTGATGCCTTAGTTCTCGAGCCCCTCGGGCGATTCAGGTAGAATCATCCGGGGGGCGCGAGCGTATGAAATGAATGCATATATGGATGTACTGAATGATTGTATAAAGAAATAGTGGGGGTCGGTAATGTTACCTTAATGACTCGAGTGACTGGGGTTTGAAGAGCTCTAATCGGAAATGTTCGACCGAGATCCATGCTTGTCAGTTCGTGACAGTCGTCATGGGCCACATGGGGTGTCCCTTTGCTCCTTACTTGTCTCTTAGTGTTTTCCTGAGCCATTCGATTGACTTTGGAAGCCCGATGGTCTCTCCTGGTAGAAATCTCGTTGTTTGGGTCTTTCTAAGTCCCACCTAGGAAGGCAGAGGACCGCCTGCGCTTGGTGGCGCTTTGTTTCTCGCAGCTTGGTCATGCGGTAGTGGTGGGCCATACCTAGGCCACATCCCGTCTGACCAGGCGTTGTTCCTTTGGTTAGTGTGTGTCCCATCAGTCAGAGCACGTCCCGTTGTTTCCCATCCGCATTGAATGGAAGAAGGGAGAGGGTTTCTCGCCCCAATCTCTTCGTCTTTCCTCAACTGCTCCGCCTTTTCTTTAAATAGGGGAAGGGAGGAGGAAAAAAGAACTCACAGACTCATTCATGATTCTAGAGTGCGATGTTGAGTTGGAGATCCCCTAATGTAGATGAGATGCTGCTGGCCGCCTTTGCTGAGAAGGGGCTGGTTCTGCTGAAGGAGGTGGCACACTAGAGGGCGTCGTACATCGCTGGCTTCGTCACCGTCTATGAGGCTTTCATCGGGATGGAGCCGTATGTGGACTCCTTCTAGCTGAGTCTTCTCCGGGCGAGCCTTGTCAAGAGAGAAAGACACTTAGGACTACGCCGGTGGAAGGTTTCACCCTTGCAGATGCTCAGGTTGCCTAGTTCATAAAGTTTGATGAGATTTCTTCCATCCACGGTGGACATACCTCAACGGGCAGCGTCCCTACCTAGGAGCTGCCTTGACTACATGAGAAGGTCAGGAGCTCCATGCTCTTTGGCTAAGCATCTATGGGTGCGATGCCCTTGAGGTACCCATTGCACTCGCTAAAGTCGAGGGAGCATAACCAGGCTGGAGCCCTTGAGGTACCTATTGCGCTTGCCGAAGTCGAGGAAGCAGAACCAGGCGAGGCCCTTGAGGCAGTGGTTGTGTTTGGCGGCATGTGCCATGGCCTCTCTTTTGGCGTCGATCGATGTCGTCGAGCAGCCATAGTAGTATTTGGAGTAGAAGCAGTCAGCAAATGTAATCGTCGAGTTTGTTGGGGAGCCCCCGTGTGAACAATTTTTGTATCAATGAATACATCAGTTCTGTTTTTGTGATAGAATCACTATCCGTTCTTTGTTTTTATCCTAGCATAGCTTTGTTTTTATCCTTTCTATTTTCGCACCTACCCGTTCGTTCCGTAGACTATAGCTTTTAAGAACCTAGGCATGGTCCATGGGGCTTGGCTGCTCGTAATCGTAGGTCGTGGCGGGGTGCGTTCGGTTGGGAGTAAGAACAAAGTCACGTAGAGTAATCAAAGGAATGTAACACGCTTTTATTTGGGGACAAAGTTTTTACCAGTGTGATGGTAAAGAAGAGAGGTAGTATTTAGTATTGTACCCTCATGGAGCCCTCGAGCGACTCGGGCTAAAAGTGTTCAGGCTGGGGCGCTTTACAGGAGCAAGTGTTGAATAAAAGCGGTAAGACCGAATTTAGGGGGAAAACAACGTAGCTGTTCAATGTTCTAAGTGTTGGTGAGGACGTTGCCAGTTGTCGTCCTTCAGTCGATAGGCGCCTAGTCGGATCACTTCGGTCACTGTATAGGGTCCTTCCCATGGTGGAGAGAGTCAATGTTTTCCCTTCGTTGATTGGGTCCTCCGGAGCACGAGATCACTGACTTCGAGGATCCTCTCCCTGATCTTCCTTTCGTGGTACCTACGAAGAGTTTGCTGGTAGCGAGCAGAGTAGATGATGGTCATCTCGCAGGCCTCCTCGAGCAGGTTGACTGTGTCTTGCTGAGCCTCCATGGCTCAGTCGCGGTCAAAAGCCTTCACTCTTAGGGCGCCATGGTCAAAGTCAGAGGGCAGCACTGCTTCGGCTCCATAGGCCAGGAAGAAGGGTGTGAACCCTATGGATCAGTTTGGGGTCATTCTCAGGCTCTAGAGGATCACTGGGACCTCTGTAACCCATCGCCCGATGTACTTGTTGAGTCGGTCAAAGATGTGTGGCTTAAGTCCTTGGAGGACCATGCTGTTGGCATGCTCGACCTGACCGTTAGTACATGGGTGTCCGACCGAGGCCCAGTCGATCCTAATGCCGTATCCATTACAAAAGTCCAAGAACTTCTTCCCGATGAAGTTAGTCCCATGGTCAGTGATGATACAGTTAGGAACGCCGAACCGGTAGATGATGTCGAGGAAGAATTTGACCGCCTCTTTCGAGCGGATGTTGGTGATGGGCTTAGCCTCTATCCACTTGGTGAACTTATCAATTGCTATGAGTAGGTGAGTGAAGCCGTTTGGGGCCTTTTTGAGAGGTCCTACCATATCGAGGCCCTAGACCGCAAATGGCCAGGTGATAGGGATGGTTTGGAGCTCTTGTGTTAGCAAATGGGTTTATCGAGCGTAGAACTAGCATCCTTCACACCTATGGATGACTTCCTCTATATCTTGTAGTGCGGTGGGCTAGTAAAAACCTTAGTGAAAGGCTTTTTTGACCAACGACCTTGGGGCCACGTGATGTCTGTAGATTCCGACATGGACCTCGAGGAGCTGCTTCCCTCAGTCGGTCGAGACGCACTTGATGAGTACTCCCAACAGACTTTGTTTGTAGAGTTCATTTGTGATCTCGATGAAGGTCTTGGCATGTCGAGCAATTCATCACGCTTCGGTCCTTTCGGATGGGAGAATCTCCTTAAGGAGGTAGGCGAGTAGCGGCACTCGCCAGTCGGTTTGATCGAGTGCCAACATGGCGACATCAGTGGGTGATGTCGTCACAGGAGGCACTAGGGTCGAAGCCCCCGAGCGCTGGCTTAGCATTGAGGTGTGTCTGGATCGGACCTTCCAGGACATGGGTGAATGGTTTGTGGAGATCATTAATGAAGATCTCGCTCGGGGATGGATTCCGCCTGGCGGCCAATTTCGTGAGAAAATCGGCGGCATCGTTGTCCTTTCGGGGGACGTGATGCAGTTCGATCCCCTAAAATTTGTCCTCGAGCTTGTGCACCTCCTGGCAGTATGCTATCATGAGGGGGCTTTTATAGGAGGACTCCTTCGTGACTTGGTCTACGACCAACTCTGAGTCACCACGAACGTAGATTCGCGTAGCACCGAGCTTGATGGCGATACGTAGCCCATTGATGAGGGCCTCATATTCCACGACATTGTTTGAGGCTGAGAAATGGAGGCAGATGGCGTAGAGGAGCCTACTCCCATCTGGGGAGATCAGAACCACTCCAGCCCCCGAGCCAGGCGCCAATATGGACCCATCAAAGTACATTGTCCAGTACTCATGGGTGATGTCCGAGGTCGGTAGTTGCACCTCCATCCATTCAGCGACAAAATCTATGAGAGCCTAAGATTTAATAGCGGTACGGGGGATATACCTAATGTCATGGCCCTTGAGTTTGAGTGCCCACTTGGAGATCTGTCCTGTAGCATCACGGTTGCGGATGATGTCCCCGAGGGGGTATGAAGTGACGACCGCGACTTCGTGGTCGGTGAAGTAGTGCAGGAGCATTTGAGTCGCCATCAGCATGGCATATAGGAGTTTCTGCACCTAGGGGTACCGGACCTTGGGGTCGGTGAGTACCTCTCGATGAAGTATACGGGCCATAGGACCTTAAGGTGGTGTCCTGGCTCCTCCCTTTCGATGACTAGGGTGGTGCTTACCACATGGTTGCTGGCCGCGATGTAGAGGAGGAGGGGTTCTCCCCGTTTAGGAGTGACGAGGATTGGGGCCGACGTCAGGGACGCTTTGAGGCTCTCTAGAGCCTGCTGAGCTTCCTCAGTCTAGACAAAAGCTCTCGTCTTTTTGAGGAGCTTGTAGACTGGCATCCCCCGTTCGCCAAGCTAGGAGATGAATTGGCTCAAGGCAGCCAGATAGCCGGTGATCCTTTTCATGCCCTTGATGTTGTGTATAGGGCCATGTTGGAGATGGCCATGATTTTTTTGGGCCTGGACTCGATGCCGCAGTTCGGACACGATGTATCCTAGCAGCTTCTCCTTTGGAACCCCGAAAACACATTTCTCGGGATTCAGTTAGATGTTGAACCTTCGGAGGTTCATGAACATTGCAGCCAAGTTTGCGATTAGGTCGCAAGCTTGAGCCATTTTGGCCACTATGCAATCAACATAGATGGTGATTGTTGGTTTTAGCCGCTCGGCTTGATCAGGCTAATCAAGCAGGGTTGATTGGTCGGCGAAGCATTGCTGCATGCACCTTTGGTAGGTGGCACCAGTGTTCTTCAGGCCGAAAGGCATGGTTACATAGTAGTACAAACCATACGGTATGATCAATGAGATTGCGAGCTAATCGGACTCTTTCACCGTGATCTGGTGATAGGCCGAGTAGGCATACAGAAAGGAGAGAATCTTGCAACCCTGAGGTGGAGTCGACTTTTTGGTCTATGCGTGGCAAAGGAAAGTGATCCTTTGGACACGCTTTGTTGAGGCCTAGTATAATCAATGCACATTCTTCATTTTTCGGTCTTATTTTTAACAAGAACGTGATTGGCAAGCCAGTCAGGAGTGGAATACCTCTCTGATGAATTCGGTTGTCAGGAGTTTGGTGATCTCTTCGCCTATGGCCCTGCGCCTCTCATCATCGAAGCGACGTAGGCGTTGCTTAGCGGGCTTTGAGCCTAGGATGAGGCGTAGTGCATGCTTGGTGATGTCCCGCAGTATGCCCAACATGTCAGATGGCTTCCATGCGAAGACATTCGCAAATAGCAGTGCAGGAAGTCGACAAGCTTGCATTCCTATTTGGCCAAGAGCTTGGGTCCCGATCTGCACCATCTTGGTTGGGTCGGTGGGGTCGATCCCCACCGCCTTGGTTTCCACGAGCGGGCGGAAGGCTGTCGAGGAGGTTGGTTTCTTATAGTCCAAGACTGCTAGGGTCGACGACTCCCTGTGCTATGGGAGCTCGGTCGAGTTGATGACCGTGGTGGTGAGCTCAAAATGCTCGTGGTCAGCAATGGCGTGCGAAAAGACGTTGCTCACGGTGATGACGCCATTCAGGTCCTGGCATCTTTAGCTTGAGGTAAGTGTAGTTGGGGATTGCCATGAATTTGGCGTAGCATGGCTGCCCCAAGATGGTGTGGTAGGACCCTAGGAAGTCCAGCACTTCAAAGGTAAGGACCTCCAAGCAGAAGTTAGCTCAGTTGCCAAACGTGACGGGCAGGTCGATCTGTCTGAGTGGGTGTGCCTGCACTCCCAGGATCACCCTGTGGAAGGGAGAGCCCGTTAGGCTAGAGTTTCAATCAGGGGATGCACATGGCATCGAGGGTGTCAACGTAGAGGATGTTGAGGCCACTGCCTCCGTCCATTAGCACCTTGGTGAGGTGCTTCTTGTGGACGATGGGGTCGACGACGAGCGGGTAGCATCACAGACTCACGACATGGGAGGGATGGTCACTCTGATCGAAAGGTGATCGGAGATTCTGACCAGCTAAGGAAGGAGGGGACGGCTATCTCAGGCGACGCATGCCTCCCTATAGCGCACCTTGTGCTGGTGCTTGGACCAGATGGCATCGGATCCATCAAAGATCATGATGCATTCCTTAGGGTTAGGGAAGCCATCTCTATCCTTGCCTGTCATGCCTCCTTTCTTGGCTGTCGCCTCTTTGTCGTCTCCCTCTTTCAGCCCACTGGCCTGTCGGAGGAAACATTTGAGGAGCTTGTAGTCCTTGTAGAGGTGTTTGATAGGGTAGGCATGGTTGGTGCATGGGCTATCCATGAGCTTGTTGAAGTGGTTAGGCAGGCCCTGCTGGGGCTGCTTGCTCATGCGATCAGCTATGGTGACCAACGCGGTGTTGTCCGATCGATGCCAATCCTTTTTGTTCTTCTTGCCCCACTGTGTGGAAGGGCCCTCATCTTGGTCCGTGCGCTTGGCCTTGCCTTTGTCCTAGCCTCTGTTGAAGACCGCTTCGACCAGCCTCCTCACCAGAGGTGTGGTTAGTGGCGACGTCGAGCAGGTCAGCGGGTGGTATGGGGCTTCAGGCAGCCAAGCTTATGGATCAGGTACTCATAGGTCGTGCTAGAGAGGAATACGCTGATGACGTCCGCATGAACGACATCAGGGGGAGTTGCATCGTTGGGAGAACCTACGGATGTAATCTCATAGGGACTCACTGGGCTCCTGCTAGTAGCTCTTGAGGTCCTAGGAGTTACCAGGGTGGACATACTGTTGGTGTTTTGGACCGGCGGGCCCTCAACCAACTAGTGAAAATGTACTGCGTGCCCCTAATCCCGGATGGTGATGCAAAGAGACACAAGGTTTATACTAGTTTCGGGCAATAGGTGCCCTACGTCTAGTCTAAGAGATCAATTTTGTATTCCTTGCACCGAAATGCTCGTAGTAGGGGGTTACAAGCAGGGCGAGAGAGGGAGCTAGTCCCAGGTCTCTACATGAAGCGGTGTGGATTGCTTGAGATGTTGATCTCAGGCAGTGGGGAAGCGTGCACGTTATAGAGTGTCGAGCATGTGTTCGTCTATCTCATGACCTCCCCCCTAGAAACGGCCCCGGTCCCTGCCTTTTATAGTTGAAGGTGGGACAAGGGGTGATACATGGGGGTGCTACAGTAGCGTCGTGCGAATAGAGGTAGCATGTCTGAGCCCTGTAGCCTGTCACTATGGTGGTATGGTTAACAGAGTGGTCCTGTCCTTAATGCACTGGAGCAACGCGCCGATCACACCTGATCCTGTGCGACGTGGGAGCTCCAGTGATAGCTTGACGCAGGGTATGGTGGGCGACGTGCTGGTCGCTGTATGTTGACCGCGTAAAGAGCCGAGGCTCAGTGTGGTGCCGAGGCCGAGCCATCATGGGGGGGCTTGATGGGTGCGAATCCCGAGATTGCCGAGACCCTAAAGTGGATTGTCAAGGCTTGGAGGGAGCAATCGGTCCTGTACACTGATTCCGAGGCTATAGTGACCCGGACTTGACTCCCCATGTCGTGTTGTTCCTGTAGTAGGGGTTAGGTAGCAAAGTGCAGTGCGGGCGTCAGTCGTGGGCATAGTACCAAGCACAGCAGCTGGTAACCCCTGCCCTGTCCTGTCCCAAACGGTGTGGTGTTGATGTGACTTCCCATCTTGTCGGCCGCTCTGCTGTATCGAGCCGTCGTCCGACTGATGTCGTGGGAGTGGTTGGTCGCATTAATTGGGCGTGACATTCTGTTAGGGAGATCAGTCAAGGCAGAGGCGATGGGGCCATTGCCGAGCCGGCCTCGAGTGAGATGGAGAATTGATACCGCGTTCGAGGCCTTACATGCGGGGCCTCGAGCGAGATGGAAAATTGATGCCCTGTCCGAGGCCTTTCATGCGAGGCCTCGAGCGAGACGGAAAATTGATGCCCTGTCCGAGGCCTTTCATGCGAGGCCTCGAGCGAGGTGGAGGTTCGGTAGGCCGTCCGAGGCCTTTTGTGCGAGGCCTCGAGTGAGGCGGAGAGTCGGTGGCCTCGGACAAGGCCAGGGGTTAGCCAAAAGTTTGTCTCTTGGCTTTGAATTTGACTGGGGTCTAAGCGATTTTTTCGATTTTTGCTTAGGGGACTCCTTTTTATGGTACCCGACAGTAGCCCCTGAGCCTCAGGGAGAGTGTGAGCGCTCTCCCTGACGTTTTGACAAGACTCGGCTCACGGCAGCTCCTGGCAGGATGGTGTTTCGTACTTGAGGCCTCGGTGGGTGCATGCGAGCGCACCCACCGGGTGTAGCCCCTAAGGCCCTAGAGGAGTAGATTTATTCCTCCAGGGGCTTTTCTTACGTCGTGCGAGGGGTTTTATTGCGTTTGCTGAGCCCATGAGTGCGTGTTTGGGTCACTGAGTCTTTGGCTTGGTTGTAGGAAGAGCCCCCGAGCCTCTGCACGGAGCAAGAGGGCGATCAGGAGTTTCCCTATCTTTTTTTGTGCAGCCCTCACGCATCCTTTTCGTTTGGAAGGAGGGGTGGAGGATGCCATGCTACCCTCGATGGGCGCGAGCAGTGACACCTCCGGTGAGCTGTTATTAGGTAAGTCCGAGTAGAGGCCCATGCCCCATTCGATAGGGGTCGGTTAGTGGTCTAGAGACGCGCTCCAAAAGTACTAGAGGGCTTCTCTAGTGGGTCCCAGGGCCATTCGATGGGCCCTGGGGGCTCGATGCCTCCCTACGGTGGGATCCCATTCGTAGACCTCCCTGTTGGTCTTGGACACGACTTAGGGCATCCCAAGCATTTCGCTTGCTTAGGCCTCGGCCACGTACGGGCTCGCCAGAGTCGTCCCTGACTCTGTTGCCCTAGGGCAGCTGTCAAAACCCTCGAGGGCCCAGCCTTCGAACCCCTAGACCATAACAGGCTCGATGCCCTTTATCTCATTTTTTTGGGCCTCCGAGTGCGAGCTTGGGTCACTTGTCTTTGTCCTGGGTGCAGGAAGAGCCCCCGAGCCTCCGCACGGAGCGAGAGGGCGATCAGGAGTTCCCCTAGCTTTTTATAGCAACCCTCGCGCATCCTTTTCATTCAGAAGGAGGGGTTGTTTGCCGAGCCCTCGGGTGCGAGCCTGGGTCACTAGGTCTCGGCAAGGTTGTAGGAAGAGCTCCCTAGCCTCTGCACGGAGCGAGAGGGCAGGTCAGGAGCTCCCCTGGCTTTTTGTGCGACCCTCGCGCATCCTTTTCGTTCAGAAGGAGGGGTTGTTTGCTGAGCCCTCGCGTGCGAGCCTAGGTCACTGGGTCTCGACAAGGTTGCAGGAAGAGCTCCCAAGCCTCTACTTGGAGCGAGAGGGCAGTCAGGTGCTCCCTGGCTTTTTATGCGACCCTCGTGCATCCTTTTCGTTCGGAAGGAGGGGTTGTTTGCCGAGCCCTCACATGCGAGCCTGGGTCGCTAGGGTCTCAGCAAGGTTGCAGGAAGAGCCCCCAAGCCTCTGCACGGAGAGAGGGCGATTAGGAGTTCCCCTAGGCTTTTTGTGTGACCCTTGCGCATCCTTTTCGTTCAGAAGGAGGGGTGGAATATGCCAGGCTACCCTCGATGGGCGCGAGCGGTGACACTTCTAGTGAGCTGTTATCAGGTATGTTCGAGTGCAGGCCCATGCCTCATTCGATAGGGTCAGCTAGCGGTCTAGAGACGCGCTCCAAAAGTACCGAGAGGGCTTCTCTAGTAGGTCATAGGGCCATTCGATGGGCCTCGGGGGCTCGATGCCTCCCTACTGGTGGGATCCCATTCGAAGACCTCCCTATCGGTCTCAGACACGACTTAGGGCATCCCAAGCGTTTCGCTTGCTTGGGCCTCAGGCCACAGTACGGGCTCGCCCATAGTTGTCCCTGACTCTATTGCCCTAGGGTGGCTGTTGAAACCCTCAGGGGCCCAGCCTTCAAACCCCTAGACCGTAATAGGCTCGATGCCTAGTTCCTTTGTCTGAAACGAATCAGGTGGGGGATATTCCCCCCCATCGGATCGACAACGGCAGGCACGCCTTTTGAGGTGGTTTTCTCGGGGAGGCAGAACGGTGCCTACCACTGCTGTGGTCAGACACTGACGCTGTGTCAGCGGATGGGACATAACTGTTCACGCGATTAATAAGGAAAAGGTGGGTACGTGGGCGGTTAAACTAGATCTAGATTAACTATGCCAGATCTGAGGGAAACTCCCTCGATTTCATTGCCCATCCGCTTCGCCCCCTTCCTGCATAAATACGCAACAAGCCTCGCCCCTCCCCTCCTTACCTTGCCTGCATTCGCCTTTGCCACCCTCGAGCCGTTGCTAGGAACAGAGAGCACCGAGGAGAAGAAGGGAGAAGGGTGAGGGAGAGAGAGAGAGAGAGAGATTTACCACCGTAGCAGCATTCTCCACCGCGCAATGGCCGGTGGCCCTATCATCCTCCCGGCGGATCGTTGGGGTCCATCCGACATGTCCGTGGAGACAGCTGCGGTCGCTTGTCGATGATAGCCTTCTCCACCCGGTCACCGACCCTAATAGGTCGGAGTGGATTGCTCCGTCGGGCGAGCCGGAGCTGAGGCCACGCGATGGGTACATCGTGAGCTTCGTAGTCTTTCCACGAGCATGGTCTCGGCCTACCGGTGGACCGATTCATGTGGGCGCTCTCGCATTACTATGGCGTGGAGCTGCACAACTTGAACCCCAACTCCATTACAGCAGACGGCCATCTTTGTCACCGTCTACTGAGGGGTACTTGGGCATTGCCCCCCATTGGGAGCTATGGCTCCACCTCTTCCGGGCAGGGTATATCACCAAGCCGACGGGCATGACGGGTACGAGGAAGATGATGAGGGCCAGCGGCTGCACTCTCTAGGTGCGCCAAGACCTGGCAGTAGCTTTACATCCTAGCCCAGCTTGCAGTCGACCAATCGCCGCTGGTACACCAGTTGGTTCTACCTCCACAACGACGATGGCGGACTTCCCCCCTACACCAGGTGAATCATGGAGAACTATCTGGAGAAGTGGAGGTATGGCATCCTGAAGGAGGATCAGCCCAAGCTGTAGCCTGCTCTTGTAGGGGCCTGGAGAGGCTATAGAACCATAGCCTTACAGCGGCTGTGGTCTTGGCCTACCTTCCACCACTAGAGGGTGCTAGCCGCTGATGGCTCGATGGCGGCGCCTGTTCGAGATGAGACCGGATGAGCCGATCGAGGGCATCCGGATGTCCGCCTCCGCCCGCTCCGACGAGGAGATTCTTCATCGGGTGAGAGAGATGGTGGAGGGGCGGCTGAAGATCGGTGGTCTGAACCCTATTCGCGATATGCCCATCAGTGGGGGTACCTTTCTCTAGGTAAGTCACGTGCTGCTGCGGCCCCTGAGGCCTCCTTGTTCCTCACCATTTTCTGGTTCCTTATTTGTGTTCACCGTCCCCATAGGGGATGAGGGACGTGCGAGCCTCCTCGCCGCCCGTTCCTGAGGACACAGAGCAGTGGGCGGTGAACCAGGCACAGGTCGAGGCGTAGAAGAGGCAGAAGGACGCCACGGAGGCAAAGCAGCAAGAGGAAGATCCTCGAGCGCAAGGAGCTAGAGAAGTGCCACCGGCAGTAGAGGCAGGACGGTCTCCTGATGGAGGCATCTCCATCGCCGTCGTTGTCAGAGGATTCTTCGGGCAGGAGATGACGAGAGCGAGATGCGGCGGGGACCCCTAGACCGTCTCCCCGATGATGGGGGCACAGCGTCCAAGGTGTCGGTGAGTAGCCCGACGCTTCTAGGAGGAGGAGGAGAGGACGCCTCGGGGCCAGCAACCGCCTCGCCCGAGGCTGAGGCTGAGACGCCCGAGGCATGGGTGTTAGGAAAGCGCACCGTCAGCCCGGTGGGCTCGATGACAGAGGTGGAGCAAGTGGTGGTGAGGGCCGTGCAACTACCCCCGCAGAGGATCGAGGGGGCACCATAGTCTGGCAAGGGCTGGCCGGCACCAGTGGATACAGAGGCCATGCCACCGCCACCGCCGCCGTTGCAGAGGAGGGTCGCAGTGCCAAAGCGGTTGCATCCTCGCTCGAGTTGAGTGTTTTTCAGCGGAGTTCGTATCATTTCCCACTCGCTTTACGGACATATGCTGACCAGGTGGGTGTTTTTCCTTCAGCTAGAAGCGTCATGCGGAGGTGCCTGCCCTGGCGCCGCACAAGTCGCTCAAGGTGGGCATGGGTTCTAGCGCTCAACGGGTGGTGGAGGCAGTAGGCCACTGTACAGCGTGGAGTGGCATCAGAGAGGGCCGACCCAAAGGAGCTGGTCGCCTAGGGGGAAGCTACTGGGGTGGCCATGGAGAAGCGGGGGAGGAAGCACCTACGCCCCATGAGGTCGAGGCCCACGAGTCAGATGGGGCCGAGGCGCCCTCAGTTGCCGAGGCCACCGAGGGTGAGACAGAGGCCCCTCGGACTTCTGAGGCCGAGGCGATGGTGGCTGGGGCGCCTAGGACCACCGAGGCCAAAGTGGCAGGTACCGGAGCCCCCGAGACCACTGAGGCTAGGGTGGCGGGAGCTGGCGGCCCAGGAAGTGGAGGCGGAGGTGGGGCAAGCCTCAATACCGCCACCTGATCCAAGGCCCGCCGCTGTTGCAGGAGAGCGCCCTAGGAAGTGGAGGTCCATTCGACCTCCTCCGACGATACTTCCCGGGTGAAGGATGTGGTCGATGCCGAGGTAGCCGGCACCGTGGAGTAGCCGGCTCCGACCTCTAGGCGAGGGAAGCTTGGCCCTCGTGTGGGTATGACCTGAGCCCCATGGGTGGGATCACCCACGTGTCTTGTGGCAGAGCCTGGGACTACCCTGAGGGGGAGCATCTATTCACCCTCAAGGACGTGGCCGAGGGGGGCAGCTGGGACACCTTCGAGCAATACCGCTAGCTGGCAGAGTGGTCGCTGCAGACAATGCTATCCGTCATGGGTGACGATCTGCCCAGGGTCGCCTAGGTTCGCGCCTTCTTTTCTCAGTGTGGTGTCGTCTTTCTCTGAGTTTTCTCACAGTGAATGACCCCTATTTTGCCTATCTAGGAGCTCGAGACCCGGTCCCTTAGGAAGTCATTGTTCCTCTAATGAGAGAGAGGACATCTGGGACCAGCTCCAGTGGCAGAAGGGCTTGCTCGCCGATGCCAACGAGCTTCTGTCAGCGCAGAGCGTGGAGGTGGAGGACCTCCGCCTTCACTGTGCTGATATGAAGGTCAAGGCAGCCATGGCTTAGGAGCAGGTCGCCCCTTTAGCGGCACGGGTCAAGGAGCTGTAGGAGGAGCTAACCCGGGTGGCAGGCGATCGGGACACCTTTAGGTCTCAGGCTAAAGAAGTGACGGCCTCTAGCCAAGGCCCTCACTGGGCAGCTAGGGGTGGAGCAGGGTACGCACCTATTGATGAAGGGTGCCCTAGCAGAGGCCCTCAAGGTGGCCGAGGCATCCCAGACCGAGGCTCTGGTCTAGAATAAAAAGGCTGAGGGTGAGTCCTGTTCCCTTTGTTTTACTTGTTTTTCTTGTGTTCGACCCCTAACTCCCTGGTGTGATGCAGAGCTAGAGAAGGAGGCTTCCAGGGTGGCCGAGGCTTCTTGGGTCGAGGTCCAGGGCTAGAAGGAGAAAGCCGAAGCCTCTCGGGTCGAGTCCTAGTGCTAGGAAGAGAAAGCTGAGGGTGAGTCCCATAGGCCTCCGCCCCTATTTGGCTCATTTTCCTTTGTGCTCAGCCCCATTCTATTTGTTTTGGTGCAGAGTTGGAGAAGGAGGTCACCTAGGTAGCCATGGCCTCTGTCGCAGTGCAGGTGGTGCTCGAGGCAGAGATTGGGGAGCACAATGCGCTATAGAGTGCCGCCCTGTACCGTGTGCGAGGCCCTAGAGGTTGAGGGGGCCCTAGTCGGGCAGCTCCCTTAGGAGCCGCTTGGTCGCATTGAGTGGCCAAGTGCATGAGTGACTCTGGGGGCACTGCACATGGGCGTCAAGCGTGCCCTGGCCTGTTGTCTCCTCGCACTACGCCGGTGTCAACCTTGAGGTCATCAGTGACAGCTACGTCTTGCCTAAGGACGACGAGGAGGCCGACGAGGAGGTCCCGAAGCTGATGGAGGCAGCTGAGGGCCCTGGCACGGTGCTGGCCAAGCTGTTCGAAGAGGAGGTGGTCCCTCCCACGCCATCCGCCGATGCTGGAGACCCTGAGCCTTGACCTAGGCCCAAGAGTCCATGTAAATAAATTAGGGATTATGTTACTGTATCATAACGCTGGTGGCCATCGAGGCCTTTTCAAAGTACTTGTGCGTCTATGCTTCTTAATCATTTTTATTATATTTCCAAGCCTCTACCCTCTGTCTTGTTTCTGAACATATCACTTGCAACAAACTTCTTCAGAGCCTAAGCTGTCCCTAGGGCAAAAAGGTGGTGAGGGAGTGCCGTAGCCCGAAGGCGTAGGCCTGTCTCGTGACTCGGTCGGCCTTTTGGCCCTGAGACAGACTTTCAGTCCTTAGGTCTTTTACAATTGATTTATCAGAGCATGCTAGAGAGTTTGGCATAGAATTTTTTTCGAAAAACGACTAAAAAATGGTGCGTTGGACTTAGGGGGGGAGTCCTCCCTTCTAGCCCTCGAGGGAGGCTCGGTTCTGCAGAGGCAGAGCCATGTCTTGTTCAAGCCCCGTAGTGGGCACCTCTACAGAGGCAGAGCCAAGTCTCCCTAATGGAGTTATCAGTATCACTGAGGCCCTTGATGGGCCTGGGGAGGTTCTCGAAAAATTAGAACAACTAAAGAACGCTTCTTAATTGTATTTCGAGAAACAATGTATACAATGCTTGGAATTTTAAGGGTAAAAGTGACGTAGTTGTTCTATGTTCCAAGCGTTGGTGAGGATTTCGCCCTTCTCATTGGCTAGCTTGTAGGTCCCAGGCTTCAGCACTTAGGGCGACGATGTACGGTCCTTCCCATGGCGGGGTCAGCTTGTGGCGGCCCTTGTTGCTCTACCTTAGCCTCAGCACCAAGTCACCCACTTTTAGGTCTCGGCTTCGAATGCACCTGGGCTTGATAGCGTCGTAGGGCTTGCTGGTACTTGGCCGAATGTAGTAGCACAACGTCTTGGACTTCCTCCTAGTTGGTCGAGGGCGTCTTCATGGGCGGTGCGGTTACTTTGCTTGTTGTAGGACTATAGCCTCGGGGAACCGTATTCCAAGTCTGTGGTGAGGATGGCCTCGGCTCCATAGACTAGGAAGAATGGTGTAAACCCCATGGCTCAGCTCGGGGTGTTCCTCAGGCTCCAGATGATCGATGGGAGTTCGGCAAGCCATTTCTTGCTAAATTTCTTCAACCGGTTGTATATTCTTGGCTTAAGGCCTTGCAGGATCATGCCGTTGGCACGCTCTACTTGGTTGTTTGTTCTAGGATGTCCTATGGCCAACCAGGCCACATAGATGTGGTGGTCATCACAGAACATTAGGAACTTGTGGCCGGTGAACTGCGTCCCATTGTCAGGTGATGATGGTGTTTGGAACCCTAAACCTGTGGATGATATCGGTGAAGAACAGCACCACTTGCATAGACTTGATTCGATTGATCGGATGAGCCTCAATCCACTTGGAGAACTTATTGATTGCCACCAGTAGATGGGTATAGCCCCTAGGGGCCTTCTACAGAGGCCCAACCATGTTGAGCCCCCACACAGCGAACGGCCATGTGATGGGGATGGTTTGGAGGGCTTGGGCTGGGAGATGCGTCTACTGTGCGTAGTACTTGGCATCCCTCGTAGGAGCATACTAGCTTGGTGGCATCAGCAACAGCCATTGGTCAGTAGAACCCTTGGTGAAAAGCATTTCCAATGAGCGTCCGAGGCACCGCATGGTGCCCATAGGCTCCCATGTGCAAGTCCCAAAGTAGGGCTTGGCCTGCCTCGGTGGTGAAGCATCAGTTGGAGGACGTCGGATGGGCTTCACCGGTACAACTCGCCGTTGCTGACGATGTAGGTCTTGGCTCACCAAGCAAGCCATCGAGCTTCGGTCCTATCTATGAGAAGCTCTCCTTAGATGAGGCAATCAAGGAACGGGACTCGCTAGTCTGTGCCCTGGTTGGCCTCGGGAGGCTCTGCATTGACTTCCATGACCTTGGGCTCGGCCGAAGGAGTCTTGGCGACAGAGGGGGCCTCGAGCCCTGCGGTGGGCTCGATCGGCGGGCCTGCTTCTGCCGCCGAGGCGTAGTCGATGGAAGGCTTGTGGAGGTCTCTAGCAAAGATGTTCGGAGGTACCGGGGCCCGTGCCGACGCCATCTTTGCCAGTTCGTTCGTAGCCTCGTTGAAATTATGCGCGACATGGTTGAGCTCGAGTCCGTTGAACTTGTCCTCAAGGTGGCGTACCAGCTTGCAGTACACCTCCATTTTGGGGTCATGGCAGTTCAAATCCTTCATTACTTGGTCGACAACGAGCTGTGAATTGCCCCGCATGTCGAGGCGTTGTGCTCCAAGTTCAATGGCGATCTGCAAGCCATTGACGAGGGCTTCATACTCGGCTGCGTTGTTGGAGGCGGTGAAGTGGAGCCGAATCATGTAGCGCATGTGTACTCCAAGGGGTGAGATGAAAAGCAGACCCGCGCCTACCCCAGTCTTCATTAGGGACCCGTCAAAGTACATGGTCCAGCATTTCGCCTGGAGTTAAGCAGGTGGCCGTTGGGTGTCGGTCCACTCAGCAATGAAATCGGCCAAGACCTAAGATTTGATTGCTTTCCAAGGCACAAAAGACAGGGCTTCCCCCATGAGTTCGACGGCCCACTTGGCTATCCTACCCGAGGCCACCTGGTTATGGATTATCTCTCCTAGGGGGAAAGACGACACCATGGTCACCGAGTGGGACTCAAAGTAGTGACACAGCTTGCATCAAGCCAAGACTATGGCATAGATCAGTTTCTGGATGTGGGGGTAGCACATCTTGGTCTCAGGAGAGCACTTCGCTGATGAAATAAACCGGTTGTTGGATGAATAGAGCATGCCCTTCTTCCTGCCTCTCAACCACCATGGCCGCTGTTGACCACCTAGGTCAGTTGCGGCAACGTAGAGTAAGAGGGCCTCGCCCTTGGCTGGTGGTACCAGGATAGGAGGATTGGTGAGCAATGCCTTGAGCTTGGCGAGGGCTTCTTCGGGCTTGGGGGTCCAAGAAAAGCGTTCCGATTTCCTCAAGAGGTGGTACAGAGGCAAGCCTTTTTCGCCAAGGCGCGAGATGAAGCGGCTCAGGGCCGCAAGGCATCCCATAACCCTCTGTACTCCCTTGAGGTCTCGGATTGGCCCCATGTTGGTTATGGACGAGACGTTCTCTAGGGTTGGCCTCGATGCCGCGTTCCGAGACTATGAATCCTAAGAGCATGCCTCGGGGGACCCCGAAGACACACTTCTCGAGGTTGAGCTTGATGCCCTTTTCTCTGAGGCATCTAAAGGCTATTTCCAAGTCACTGAACGAGATCACTGGCCTTCCTAGACTTGACCACGATGTCATCCATGTAGGCCTCGATGGTCCGCCCGATGTGCTCGCCAAAGACATGGGTCATGCACCGCTGGTATGTGGGCCTTGCGTTTCTGAGGCCAAACGGCATAGTCACGTAGCAGTACATGCCAAATGGTGTGATGAAAGGAGTCATGAGCTAGTTGGACTCTTTCATCTTGATCTGATGGTAACCGGAATACGCATCAAGGAAGGATAGGGTTTCATATCCCGTAGTGGAGTCAATGATTTGGTCGATTCGACGTAATGGGAAAGGGACTTTTGGACATGCTTTGTTTAGACCGGTGTAGTCTACACACATTCTCCACTTCCCATTTTTCTTCTTAACTAACACAGCATTAGCTAACCACTCCGGATGGGATACTTCTTTGATGAATCCAGTCGCCAAAAGCTTCTGCACCTCCTCGCCGATGGCCCTGTGCTTTTCCTTGTCGAATCGGCACAGGCGCTGCTTCACCAGTTTGGAGCCGGCTTAGATGTCCAAGGCATGCTCGGCGACCTCCCTCAGTATGCCTGGCAGGTCCGAGGGACTCCATGTGAACATATCGGCATTCACACGAAGAAAGTTGACGAGCACGGCTTCCTATTTGATGTCGAGGGTGGCGCTGATCCTCAGCGCCCGGTCATCGGGGCAGGTGGGGTCGACCGGGATGAGCTTGATGGCCTCCGCGGGCTCGAAAGTCTCGGCGCGACACTTGGAGTTGGGTGCCTCGCTACCGAGTCGGTCAAGGTTGACGATGAGGGTCTCGGCCTCTATGAGAGCCTCGGCGTACTCGATGCACTCGACATCGCAGTCGTATGCATGCTCATACGTGGTCTCGATAGTGATGATGCCATTGGGGCCCGGCATCTTGAGCTTGAGGTAGGTGTAGTTGGGGACCGCCATGAACTTGGCATAGCATGGCCGCCCCAGGATGGCGTGGTAGGTTCCCTTGAACCCAACCACCTCAAAGGTGAGGACCTCCTTGCGGTAGTTGGAGGGAGTACCAAAGCAGACGGGATGGTCGATGCGTCCTAGGGGCCGCGTGCGTTTCCCTGGCACAATGCCATGGAAAGGTGCGGCGTCGTCCCAGAGCTGCGACCAAGCTCTAGGAGCTCTAGGGTGTTGGCATAGAGGATGTTGAGGCCGCTGCCTCCATCCATCAACACCATAGTGAGCTAGGTGTTGTCGATGATGGGGTCGACGACAAGTGGGTACTACCTAGGGGTTCGGGACATAATCGGGGTGGTCATCCTAGTCAAAGGTGATTGCCTCCCAAGACTAGTTTAGGTACCGGGGAGCGGCCACCTTCACCAAGAAGCCTCTTAGCATTCCCTCTTTCGCTGACATGCCAGTGAGGCACGCTGAAGGTCTACCGAAGATCATGAAGGCATTGTGCACCTCGGGGAATCCATTGTCCTTGTCGTCATCCCTGTCGCCGGCGCCCCTCCTCTTAGCATCGTCGTCGGGGAGCCCGAGCTTAGCATAGTAACACCAGAGCATGGTGCACTCCTCGAGGGCATGCTTCACCAGGCCCTGGTGGTAAGGGTAGGGTTTCTTAAGCATATCAGTCGAAGAGCCTGTGACCTCTAGGGCCTCGAGGATTCTTGAGCTCTGCGGCCACGATTAGGCCTGACCTCGAGGACTTCTTGCTTCCCCTAAGCAACCCTTCTTCTTTTTCTTGGGGAGGTGGGGAGATAAGGCCCTAGGGCCCTCATCCCTCCACTTCCCCTTGGCATCGTTATCGGGGAAGATGGCCCCAACGGCCTCTTCGCCTAAGGTGAAGTTGGTGGCGATGTCTAGGAGTGTGGCCGCCAAGGTTGGCATGTTCTGGCCCAATTCTCGGACCAGGTCTCGGCAGGTGGTGCCAGAGAGGAAAGCTTGGATGATTTCCGAGTCACCAACGCTTGGCAACTCGGTGCATTTCTTGGAGAAGCGCCAGATGATGTCTTGGTGAGACTTGTTCGGGACCTGGCAATAACTCTTGAGGTCCTAGGAGTTCCCAGGGCGCACGTATGTCCCCTAAAAGTTCTCGACGAAGACCCTTACCAAGTCGCGTCAGTCGTGGATCTATGAGGGAGGGAGGTGTTCGAGCCAGGCTCACGCTGAGTCTGACAGGAACAATGGGAGGTTGCGGATGATGAGCATGCCATCATCCACGCCGCCTAGCTGACAAGCCAGGCGGTAATCAGCCAGCCAAAGTTTGGGATTGGTCTCGCCGCTATACTTCATGAGGTTGGTAGGTTGCTGAAACCGGGCCGGGAAATGAGCAGCGTGGATGGCTCTGCTAAAAACTCGAGGGCCAGGCAGCTCAGGAGAAGGACTATGGTCTTCCCAACTGTCGTAGCAGCCACCTTGGTGCGGATGGTAGCCCCAGGCGAGCCCCTCATTGTCGTGGCGTCGTCGCCTACTAACCACCTCATGGTCGCCCTGCGCCTCGCATTGGTTGCCAAGGCGATCGTGCAGCAAGTGGACCCTATTAGCTGTCGGTGCTCAAGCATGCTTGGGATGAACCGAGGCCTCCCTATCCTACCGAGGCAGTGCCGTAGGAAACTCCGAGGCGCCTCCGCGCCGTCGAGAGGCGGAACTCTCAGCCTACTGCACTACAGCGGTCTCGAGGAGATCCCGGAGCTCGCCGTGGACCCGTCGCCCCTCCGTGGTAGAGGGCTCAAGCATCGTTTGGACTAGCATCGCCATAGCCACGACGTTCTGGCTAGCACGATTGAAGATCAGGGGTTGCTCACCCCTTTTGTCACCGTTGATGCGGTGGTGGACGTCATGGGCCCTTCGTTAGGCTCCTCTGCCATCACCGCGACCTCGCTGCTCCTGCTCGAGAGTGTCTCGAAGCTACTGCAGAAGGAGTCGGTCTTGTTTGACCTTGGCCTAAAGCTCACAGAGCTGCTCTAGGTCTGGGTGTTGAAGTTATCCTGGGGGCAAGGTTCTCGTTCCGTGCTGCCAGTGGGACAACGCGTGGAGGTGTGGCATCGCCTGCCCCCTGGCGAAGCAGGGAACAATTGCCTGCCCCTTCGTCCTCATCGCCTGTGCTCGGCATCCTGAGTCCGATGTGGAAGCACTCATGAGTGGGGTCATAAGTGCCTTTGTCGTCAGAGTCAGAGTAGCCAAAGCAGTAGTCGCTCGTGGCCAGGAAGTAGTGCATGGCTTTAGGGTCGCAAAGTCTGGAGAAGTCCACTCCAGCCCATGCCTTGTCCTCCTCCGAGGAGTCAGCGTGGGTGTGGGTCGAAGTCGTGGTGTCGAAGTCAAGGGCAAAGCGTTGGTGGTGTCCTGAGGGCTCTACATGAGCGAAAGTGTAGGCGGAAGCATAGGTGGCGGTGGCATTTCTCAACCCAAAGGGGTACAGGGATGGTGCCATCACCAGGCTTTGCTCCACCAAAGTCAACTCCTCAGGAGGTGGCGGGGTAGAGCTTGATGACGGGGCATCATCGCATGCCACCAGCGTCTTTCCCTTGTCCAGGCTCAGGCTAGATAGGTCCCCAACCAGGGACCTTGTGCCAACAGCTGGGCATGGGATATCGGTGGAGCACGGTGCGTCGCCCTGAGCTTGCATGGTGTTGGGGTGGTCCTGCCCGTGCCGTGCCTGGCGAGCGTGATGAGAGCGGCGGCCTAGGCACCGCCTGCACCTAGGCTGCTGGGGCGTGATGTCATCGGTGGTTAGTGGGACTCTAGGTGAGAGTACCATATCGTACTCATGTCCTAGAGACATGAACTCTAGGCTCCCGAACCAGATTATCGTGCCGAGATGCAGTGGTCGCATGGGGTCTGCCATCTAGAACTTGTCGGGATGACAAAGATGACACACAGGAGTTCCCCTACCTAGCGTGCCAACTGTCGGTGTTTTAGACCGGTAGGCCCTCAACCAACAAGTGAAAATGTACTGCATGCCCCTAATCCTGGATGGTGATGCAAAGATACACAAGGTTTATACTAGTTCGGGCAATGGGTGCCCTATGTCCAGTCTGAGAGATCGATCTTGTATTCCTTGCACTGAAATACTCGTAGTAGGGGGTTACAAGTAGGGTGAGGGAGGGAGCTAGTCCCAGGTCTCTGCGTGAAGCAATGTGGATTGCTTGAGATGTTGATCTCAGGCAGCGGGGAAGCATGCGCGTTACAGAGTGTCAAGCGTGTGTTCGTCTATCTCATAACCTCCCCCCTAGAAACGGCCCCTGGTCCCTGCCTTTTATAGTTGAAGGCGGGATAGGGGTGATACATGGGGTTGCTATGTAGCGTCGTGCGAACAGAGGCGGCATGTTCGAGCCCTGTAGCCTGTCACTATGGCGGTATGGTTAATGGAGTGGTCCTGTCCTTAATGCACTGGAGCGACGCGCTGGTCACACCTGATCCTGTGCGACGTGGGAGCTCCAGTGATAGCTTGACACTGGGTATGGCGGGCGACGTGCCGGTCGCTGTGTGTTGATCGTGAAAAGAGCCAAGGCTCAGTTTGGTGCTGAGGCGAAGCCATCGTGGGGGGCTCGGTGGGCGTGAATCTCGAGATTACCAAGACCCTAAAGTGGATTATCGAGGCTTGCAGGGAGTAGTCGGTCCTGTACACTGATTCCGAGGCTATAGTGACCTGGACTTGACTCCCCACATCGTGTTGTACCTGGAGCAGGGGTTAGGTAGCACAGTGCAGTGCGGGCATCGGTCGTGGGCACAGTATCGAGCACAGCGGCCGGTAACCCCTGCCCTGTCCTATCCTAGATGGTATGGTGTTGATGCGACTTCCTGTCTCGTCGGCCGCTCTACTGTGTCGAGCCGTCGTCTGGCTGATGTTGCGGGAGTGGTTTGTCGCATTAATTGGGCATGACGTTGTGTCAAGGAGATCGGTCGAGGCGGAGGTGATGGGGCTGTTGCCGAGCTGGCCTCGAGCGAGACGAAGAATTAATACCACGTCCGAGGCCTTACGTGTGGGGCCTCGAGCGAGATGGAAAATTGATGCCCTGTCCGAGGCCTTTCGTGCGAGGCCTCGAGCGAGACGGAAAATTGATGCCTTGTCCGAGGCCTTTTGTGCGAGGCCTCGAGCAAGGCAGAGAGTCGATGGCCTCGGACAAGGCCAGGGGTTAGCCAATAGTTTGTCTCTTGTCTTTGAATTTGATGGGGTCTAAGCGATTTTTTCAGTTTTTGCTTAGGGGACTCCTTTTTATGGTACCCGACACATACATCCCCTGGAAATTTCTGACGAAGATCCTCTTGAGATCTGCCCAGTCATGGATGCTATCATGTGGGGGGAATTCGAGCCATGCCCGAAGATGTTCCCTCACGCAGATGGGGAGATATTGAATGATGAAAAGGTTATCATCCACCCCTCCAGCTCGACAGGTGAGCCAGAAATCTTTGAGCCAAATACCAGGGTTCGTCTCCCCAGTGTACTTGGCGATGTTGGTGGGTGGTCGGAAGCGCTGTGGGAACAGGCCTCTCTGGATATGCCGACCAAAGGCTGTGGTCCTAGGCCCTCAGGGCTAGGACTCCGGTCGTCTGGTCGGCGACCATGCCTAGGACACGTCTCACCGCTCCCCTCGATGGTTCGGCCAGGACCCGTGTCGCCTGCCCTCATCATCGCTCGGTGGACATCATCATCATGATAGGCCTAATGCCGGTTGCTGATGACGCTATGAGCGTCTTGGTGTGGGGCAAGCCGTTCGTGTACCGGCGGTCGGTGCGGAGCAGGCGCTAGGTCGGACCGTGGCGCAGCCATCGCCTCTTGAGCCATGTTTGGTGGCTGTAGCGGTGAGCACATGGAGCGATTCATCTGGTACGTCCCCACTCCCTCAGTGGGGAGAGAGGGTGCGTGTTAGAGTTGTGATACGGAGCTTTCCGCCTATTGAACGACGGCGGCTTATACCAGCGCCCAGAGGTTCCAGTAGACCTCCCGCTCCTAGGGGTCGATGGGTTCGGGAACGCCGCATAGAAGCATTATCGCAGTGGTGATGTTCTGGCTAGCATGAGCGCACCGGTGCAGGCGGGGGCTGGTACTGCCGCCGTTGTCATAGCTCCTCGGCGTGCTCTTATGCAAGCGTGAGGGCCTCCGCACATGGGTCTAGAGGGGTGTGAGTCTACATAGACTCCGCAACCACCGACGGCTGCCTCGGAGCATCCGCCATAGCGCACTCCCGAGATGGACGGTGGCTAGGCGCCACATCGCCGATGCTGGAGCCGTCGCTCTCAACCTCATCATCTAGGAGTTCATGGAAAGTGGTAGGAGCATAGCTCGCCATTCCCATGAATTTGGATGTGAGAGGGCGCGGCACTAGCGTCCTTTGGAGCCCTCGAGTGAACGCATCTATAGGAGATGTGAGGCCATAGGGGAACCGGTCGTATGGTGTTTGCGGTGCAGATAATACGGTCCCTCCAGATAATCCATGGGAGATAGTAAATAGAGAGTAAATAACAGTATGCACATTACTCACAGCGGGGTTTGAGCAGAGAGTTTGCTCGGAATGAAGCGCAGACGCCTCATCATTGAAGTCATCGTGCGTCCTAGAGCCGATGGAGGGCGCCCCTCCGACAGAGGCCGAAATGAGTGCCTCCTCACGGAGGTGAAGTGCGCCGAGCCGGTCGGCAACGAAGTCCAAGCTTCTGAAGAGGAAGGCCTGGGACGGCTCGAAGATGGGTGGAACCCACATCCCAAGAGGTGGGAGTGTGGGAAACTCTAGAGAGCCAAAGCGAGTCGTATCGCTTGAGCCCGCCATGGTGAAGGTGGCGGAAAAGTGGGCCATCCGATGACCAAAAGTGTTGAATGTACAACGTCTTCCCCACGGACGACACCAACTGTCGGTGCAGAAAGTGACCAACACGTAAATATTTGTAGTTTTGCCGTATGTTGTGATCAGAGGTGGCCTAGCACTCAGTGACACAGGGTTTATACTAGTTCAGGCAACGTGCCCTACGTCTAGTTTGAGTCAGTCGGTGACTTTATTCCTGAGCTCAGGTGCTCGAAGTTTGTAGTGGGGTTACAAATGAGAAGAAGAAAGATGGGGGTACAAGAGGTCCAATTGGACTCTGGTCTGAGGGGCCGAGAGTGACGGGAGCTCCGCTATGTGCTAAGTGTTCGAGCGTGTGCTTGTGATTTAAACCTGGTGGTTCTGTTGTTGTGTGCTAGTGAACTAATCGATCTGAATGAATCTATCTGTTGGGAGAGAGCGCATCCCCTTTTATAGATGAAGGGGATGGCCATACAAGTGAGAGGGAGAGAGTACGTATGCTACTAAGTCTTGCTGCCCATGTCGGCGAGTACAAGATGATGGTAGGCGCCCACAATACTGTTCAGTGTTAGATGCACGTGGGAGGTTACGTCGTCTTCTTTAGGTATGGCAGATGTCGGTGTTTGCCACACTGTTATACCCAGAGGCATGCAAGGGGTTTTACCATGTTTGCCTGGTACGGTAAATGTTGGCGCGCACAACACTGTTGATGCCTCAGAGGCACGTGGGGGGAGCCTTACCGTATTTGTCTGGTATGGGAGTTGATGGCGCCCGCAACACTGCATGCGTTCTGTCATGCCAGGGAGGTCGCAGGGTACTATCCTGTAGGTGTATAGGGTACGGTCCTTGGTATTTGCGGTTGACTTGAGTGCGCGGCCTTACTCTCTTCGTTCATTTCCTAGTCCTTACCGAGCGAGCGTCCCGGTCGGTTAGTCCCAGTCGGCTCTGAATGCGCCAGTTGGAGAAGAGCAGTGAGTAGGGGTTTGGTGCATCCCTAGTCGGAGACGCGGGTCGGAGTCAGAAGTGGTGTTTGGCTAGGCCTTCCGATTGGAGAGGCCGTCCGGAGGCGGGCTAGAGACCGAAGCGAGCGCTCCGGTCGGAGATGCGGGCCCAAGTCGGAAGCGGGTGTCGTTCTTCCTCGGTCAGGCCTACCGGTCGGAGATTGGATCGCCCTTCTAGCCTATCATTTTAGGCACTTGGGCCGGCCCAAGAGTTGCGTGTTGGTTTGCAACGTGGTCTGCTAGGCCGGGCCTTTGCTGGGAAGCCGGTCCATGAGGAACCCCAAATTTATGAACCCGACAGTATCAATGATATTCATAATGTCACACTATTATTAAAACCAACCGACAACCTGCTGCACTCTCTTATATTGCCCAAATCCAAATTAGTGAATGTTCACAGGACTAGAAATGAGCCAACGAAGAAAACCCAACGGCTTTCTTTTTTGGAAGAAAAAGTGTTCTTGCAATTTTTTATTTTTAGTATATTTACAACTTGTATTCATAATATTTGGCGAGGCATAACTTATCACCACCATTTTTAATCATAGTTTTTTCATTGTATTTTTTTGACAATAAAATTTTATAGACAATTTATCCTGACAACTTTTCTATAGTAACCCTTGGAACCAAATTTTCTACAATGATTCCACAGCCATGGTAACCGATCCGATGGATTTGTCCCATTTTTCACTCTTTTTTCTTTCATCGTTATTTTATTTTATTTATATTAACCTATACCCACTTTTCTTCTATATACTATGAACAACATTTTTAGGTTGAGAAGTTTGTCCAGAATAAATTATGGAAGAAGATGTGTCAGATAAGTTGTGTATAACTTTTTTGAGATGTTGAACAACAAAAGGTTATGTGTATAAGTTACTTTATTTGTTATACAAAAGTGTAGGTAGAAAATTTATGTTGAGAAATTGTTTTGATAACTTTGTATGCTGACAATTATGAATAAAAATTGGGTTGCAAAGGTCACATAGAAACACTACTGGACTCGCATGCTTTGCCAAAGGCCCAGAAACCCTCGGTAAAGGCTTTGCCGAAGGCTGCCCTCGGCAAAGACCTCTCGGGGAATTTTTAGACGGCGAAGGGGTCTTTGCCGAGGGTCCTTTATCGGGCACTCAGCAAAGCCTTTGCCGAGGGGCAGGATGGCCCTCGGCAAAGAAAAGAAGCCGTCACGCGCCGGAGCCGTTGGCGGTTTCTTTGCCGAGGGCCGACCCTCAGCAAATAAATGGTTTTTTTTAATTTTTTTTGCCGAGGGCCGGCCCTCGGCAAATAAGTTTTTTTATTTTTTTAGAAAAAAGCCTTTGCGAGGGCCTCATCCCTGGCCCTCGGCAAAGAAATTTTCAGGATTTTTCCCAAAAAAATCTTTGCCGAGGGCTATTGCTAGGGCCCTCGGCAAAGGTTTTTTTTTAAAAAAAATTGTTTGCTGAGAGCCGGCCCTCGGCAAAGAAATGGTATTTTTTGAATTTTTTTAAAAACCTTTGCCGAGGGCCTGCTCCCTTGCCCTCGGCAAAGAAATTTTTAGGATTTTTCCCAAAAAAATCTTTGCCGAGGGCTATTGCTAGGGCCCTCGGCAAAGGACCCTTCTTTGCCGAGGGCCTTGGTCATTGCCCTCGGCAAAGAGGCAAAAATTTAAATTTTTTTTTTGTTTTTTGCATTCCATCGACACAAGCATTTCATATATATACATATATATATCACATAGAACCCATTTTCTCACAATATATCACAACCATAATTATGAACCACAAATCACAATATATTACAACGACAAGTCACATGTTCATCATCATTCACATATTTATTACGACAAGTTAATGAAATCCAAGCACAAGTCACAACCATAAATCACAAATTATGCTAAAGTCCAACCACATCACCTAGCACGAGTCCTCATCAAGCTAGCCTATGAGACGATGGTGAAGGAAAAGCAGGATCACCCGGTGACGCACTAGCGGGTTGATTGGAACCCGCGGACGAAAGCTGCACAAAGGAGCAGAGATTGCATGTGTGAGTAATCCGGGAAAACAGTTTTGGAACTTAGAGATTGCATCTAGTAATCTAGGAATACAAAAATATTAGACTCAATTGAAAATTTTGGCAGCACCTCCCCTACATGGGGAGGTTTCCAAAACCTGCAAGAAACGACTAGCACGAACGCCGACATCCACAACGGCACGAACGCCGACATCCACAATGGCACGAATACCGACATCCACAACGGCACGAAGGCCGACATACATGCAAAGCACAAGCAAAAAGTGAACTTTCATACTTACAGGAGTAGCTGTAGGAGTAGGAGGTGGAGGAGCTGAAAACTGCACAGGTACACCCGATGCTTGCCCAAGACTTTGCATGATCACCATCATCTCCGCCATCTGCTTCTGCGCGGCCTCGAACGCGACCTTCTAGGCCTGCAGCTATGCGGTCAGCTCCGCGTTCTGCTCTTGACTTTGCCTTTTTCTTTCTTGCAGCTCAGCCTGCAATATTTCACTCCAATGTATCAGTAATACAAATCTAATTTAGGTGTGTAAATATCTACGTACGACGAGTAAAACAGGAATTACCTGGAGTGCTTGGACCTGCTGCAGTGCTGGAGAAGGCCGTGGACGTATGGGCTAGCTGGAGCTCGTGCTCCATGCTCGGATAGCGTCGAGGGAGGGAACAATGGTGGAGTCGATGGCGCCGTCTGCAATCCACAGCCGCCCGTGCTTCTTGCCTCCTCCGAGCCTCATGATCGCCTCTACATCAATGGGCTCAGTGTGCATATTGTAATATTCCCCATAGATCTCCCTTACCGTTGACGTGTACTCTTAGACTTTAGTGTACACGTTCGGGTTGGAGTACGCCTGGGGCGGGGCAGCCGGGTCGAAGGAGACAGAGGATGACGCCCTGCTCATGTGGGATATAGCCCACGCAGAGAACTCCGAGACCTCCTCGCCCGAGTGCGCAGCCTCCTACGAGAAAGACGGGAAGATGGTGAGAAATCAAGCAGAATTGAGCGTCAAAATAAATGAAAGAAATCACTTACGTATGCTTGTTTGTATCCGGGGAGGCTACGGCTGCCTTGATGGTGAGTTGGACCTTGCCTCATCAGACGCTGTTCCTGCTGCCTCTCATGTGTGTCAACAAAGTCCTGTGATAACCACTTGTCCACGATCATGGCCCAGCACTCGGGATACGATCGGCACCACCAGGGAATCACCTACAAGTCATCAAGTATTTGACATATAAGAAGATGAAATTGAACCTACTTAATATCAAAATGAATCATTATGAATGTTATTCGCCTACCTCGAGGTACTGGTCCCGGGTCAGCGTAATCTGTCTTTCTTGAGGCTTAGGGAGGGACTGCCTAAGTACCGACCTGTAGTAGTCTATGTGGGCCTAGACGCGCCCATGGCGGTGCATCTCGGTGACATACTTCCTACAAGCTACGACAGCCGCCCGATCCGCCTGGGCCTCAAGTCCTTCTTCGGCCTTGAAATATTTCTGCATACAAAACCAATGTATCCATTCATTATTTCAATAAAAGATTTAACCAATGAATGCGATGTATTAAGCAATGTTGTGCGAGAGAGACTTACCTAAAACTCCGCCAATACTCGCTCCTGCTTGTTGCGGTAAGTGTCATCCGTGACCAGCGCGTACCTGTCCCAGTTGGAGGCCGACTTCCGCACCACCGGCTCTTTGGACAGTTGCACAATGCCAGGGTACCATTTCCTACACAAAACACCAAGGATGCTCGCGGGGTGCGTGCTGGAGTACTCGACAAAACCAACCAGGCCCTGCACAAGTGATTAAGAAAATTTATCAGTTTCTCTTAAGATTTCCAACATATCTTATGAAGTAGTTGTGATAATATCCATAGTTACTTACCTCTTTGCCATAGGCCAAATCACTGGGCGGTTGTGAGAAAGCGGAACCGGAGGGAGGCACGTGAGACCTTGCTCATAGAGAGTCTAGGTAGCGGTACCCTCTCCCTCGCCCTCGAGCACCTTGCCTCCCTCGCCCTCGAGCGCCTCGTCTCCCTCGCCCGTCTGCTGACCCCTCTCGTCCTCCAATGAGGACGTGGCCGTGGTCATCACGTGCTCCTCCTCCAGCACCTCGTCACATGTCGAGGGAGGAGACCACTGCCTCTTGCGGTGGCTACCCCTGGTCCTCCTCTCGTCACCTCCTACGGACGCTGCCCCAGACGACGACCCCTCACCTCGAAGGAGAGGGCGGTCTCTCCCATAAACCGAGGACGTGTCACGGCGTGGACGTCTGCTCACCATCTTTGTCCAATCACCTGCAATCACAAAGAATGAACAAGACTAATTAGTACATATATTAGAAATAGATTCAAAATATATAAACAAAACACAAATTAAAAAACCATAGTATTACATGTATTAGGAATAATCTTCATGATTGGGATCATAGGTCTCATCATCACTGTCAAAATTGTCCAAATGGACAACACTATCCGAAGGTTCTATGTTGTCATCGTCGTTATTGCCTAGAAGTAATCGCTCAAGCATTGCTATGTCCTTGGCATTTACCACCACATCTCCATCGACCTCGTCATCAACTATTTCGTTGTCTACTTCCATTTCGATTGCTTCGGGTAAGACTATCTCAAACATGCCTGGTAGCCCATCTTCTTGATAGAACTGTCCATCATATGAGTCCACATATGTTCCTCACCATATCCCACAAAACCACCTTCTTCATTGGGCACAAGAGCATCTATCTGAACACGAACCTCGGCACCAGTCCTCAAGTGTGGTTTAGGGTCTATCACTTTGACACCTTTTGTAAAGCTCTTGATGTCTTCTCTAAATTCATGGTCTAGAGGGAGGAACTGACGATGCTGGTCGAACGACGAATACTTGCCACCCTTCTTCAACCAAATGAACCTCACGGCTTCCTTGCATACTGGGCATGGGAACTTCCCATGAACACACCAGGCGGCGAATAACCCATACGCCAGAAAGTCATGCAGGGAGTAGTGGTACCAAACGTGTATTTTAAAGCTTGTCTTTGTAGCTCGATCGTATGTCCATACCCTCTTCTCCCAAGCGTGGATCAATTCATCAATCACAGGCTCCATGAACACACCCATATTACTCCCCGGGTGTCTAGGAATTATCAACGACAAGAATACGTTATGCCGTTTAAAGGAGATGCCGGGAGGGAGATTGAGGGGGATAACAAAAATGGGCCAGCATGTGTATGGGGCAGCCATCATTCCATAAGGATTGAACCCATCTGTTGCCAGTGCGACACGTATATTACAGGCCTCAGCTGCTTTGTCACGATGTTTGTCATTGAAATACGTCCATCCTTCAGCATCAGATGGATGTACTATCTTCCCAGGATTGTACCGTTTGCCATCTTTGTGCCATGTCATCTGTTTCGTGGATTTCTCAGTCATGAATAGCCGTTGGATCCTCGGTAGGAAAGAAAGGTGCCGTAGCACTCTCGCGGGGATCGAAAGCTGCTTCTTCTGACCATCACCAGAGTCTACCTCCAGGTACCTGGAGGATTTACACTTCGGACAGTAATTTGCATCCTTGTGTTCTTTCCTAAATAGGATGCACCCCTTCGGACAAACATGTATCTTGTCATACGGCATCTTAAGCATACGAAGGAGTTTCTCTGCCTCGTACAAGTTCATCGGCAAAGTGTGCTTCTCCGGTAGCATAGTGCCAAACACGGCCAACATCTTATCGAAGCCTTCTCGACTCAGGTTTAACTCGGCCTTCAACCCCATTACGCGTCCAATCGCATCCAGCTGAGAAATCATTGTACGCTCGTGAAGGGGTTTTTGTGCCGAGTCCAACATTTTGTAGAAGTCCTTTGCGGATTCCTCCATCTCCTTCTCACGTCGTTCAGCGAAGTGAGCTTGGTGGGCGTCATCTAGCATGTCTGCTACCCCGGCATCATCATCAAAAGCCTCGAGGCGTGGTCTCACTACCTCCGCTCTTATACGATCTGCTTCACCATGGTAGATCCACTGCTGGTAGCCAGGCGTATAACCATTGAACACAAGATGTCTACCCATGGTCTTCTCGTCTACTTTTCTCCTATTGTCACATTTGCTGCAGGGACACCAAACCAGAGAATGTCCTCCTGCTCCTGGGCCAAATGCATGTTTCAAGAAACTATCTGTCCCCTTCACCCATTCATAGTCGTAGTCACTCCCGCTTCTCCAGCCCGTGTACATCCACTGACGGTCCTCCATCCTTTAACATCGATGTCTGGGTTTCAGGCATCCGACGTCGCAACTCGCTCGAAACCTTCTCAATTTTTTACCACAGCCTACACATGCGATAACATGACATCTCGCCAAGTTTCGTGATTTTCGGACTTCGTATGGATTTTATATAATTTTAAAATACTTTTCCGGCAAGTCGGTCGTCATGTTACGCGAAGAAGATGCGCGAAATTTGATGTGAGTTCGTGGATAGGGACTCAACATGCACCAATTAACATGAATAACATTTTTCGAAACACTACATTGCAATATTCCATGCACCTGCAGTTCAAATTTGACATATTCGAAAAAAATCAACGAATCGAAATAAATTAAGGAAATATAAAAAAAAGTCAAAATTGGCCCAAATTTTAAAATTGAGTTCAAAACAATGTATTGTAGCACCACAAAAAAACTGGGCTAAAAAACCAAAAAAAAAATCTTTGCCGAGGGCCTCGCCTCGGGCCGTCGGCAAAGACGATTTATAAAAAAAAAATTGGCCGAAAAACTGGTCCAAAAAAAATCTTTGTCGAGGGCCTGGTCTAGGGCCCTCGGCAAAGACTTTTTTTAAAAAAAATTACCGAAAAACTGGTTTCACAGAAAAAAAAACCTTTGCCGAGGGCCTAACGGGTGGCCCTCGGCAAAGCTTGACGGGAATGGCCGCCGTGACCCAACGGGCCTAATTTGCCGAGGGCCGCGGCCCTCGGCAAAGATTTGATTTGCCGTGGGCCTGTCTTTGCCGAGGGCCGGACCCTCGGCAAAGGCCTCTTTGCCTAGGGCCGGACCCTCGGCAAAGGCCTCTTTGCCGAGGGCCGTTCTTTGCCGAGGGCTCCTGTGGCTGGCCCTCGGCAAAGAGTGTCTTTGCCGAGTTCCCGAGATTTGGCCCTCGGTAAAGCCTCAGGCCCTCGGCAAAGCACGCGTTTGCAGTAGTGAAAAGAGTTTTCATGACAAGTTGTCTATAAAATTACATAAAAACTATATTAAAAAGGTTATGATAAGAAGTTGCGATAGGTTTTGTCCTACAAAATGTTATGCACAAAAGTTATGAATATAACTTTGTATCTTTCCAAAATGGAAAGTTGTAGATTTTTTTTTTCAAAAAAGGAAAGTCGTGGAGGATACCTGATGGTTCGCTGATTTTTAATCTAGCAAATGTTCGTTGATTAGTGAAATCCTATGCCCTATACTCCCGTTTTTATTTGTCAACATCACATTGATAGATGGAAATTAGGCATAGACTCCCATGACTGTGAAATGCCACACATTGATGGATTATTTGTAAAATGGCACATCACACAAGCAAAGGGGCCACTAACTAATGCATATCTCACCACTGTCACATATAAATTGACTGAACAGTCTACATCACAGAACTTAATTTCAAGATTCAGTAAAGATGCGTTGGCATTTGCTGTGGATATTACACTCGAATGAGTAACGTTGCTTGCTGATGATATTAAAAGGGAAAACAAATTAAAGCCTACTATAATGTGCACAGGACGATATTTATCTACACTACTTATATATGCACCCCCCCCCCCCCCCCCCCCCCCCACACACACACACACATTTTCAGTTTTCATTTATTCCCGTATGTAGTCAAGAGTCAAGATTGGCAAGGTATACTTCTTAGGGATCACTTCTATAACAAAGAAACAATACCAGAAAAAATAGGTTGAGGTCTTGTCGACCTTTTTTCTAAATTTGAAACGGTGTGTGTTCAAATTGGCCAATTGAATATACAGACACATGATTGGACTATAGCTAGTTATGTTTCTGAATTTGGGCCACGGTACAGTATAGTACACTGAACCATTTTTGTACATCAATTAAATCATCGTTGCTTTAGATTTAGAGATATTTATTAGATCCTTGACTGCCGTAGCACAGAAACACTGAACCATTTTTGTACATCAATTAAATCATCGTTGCTTGAGATTTAGAGATATTTATTAGATCCTTGACTGCCGTAGCACAGATATATATGTCTTTTAGCAGTAGCAGTGCGAGTAATAGCATACAGATAGTACTACCACACACTGCTTGATAGTTATGCTATTGCTGCCTAAGGGCCGGGCGCGCTTGATGCAATACCATAACCTTCAAGAACCTGTACCACATGCACACTACATGCGTTTGCAGGATCTCTACATACTGTCCATCAAATGATATTCACCAATTACCCATTACCCAATATGTTAATCGATCAATGAGTGCATATCATCAGTATTGACTGCTACTCCTATTTGCCAAATATGTTTCAACAACTCCAACGAACCAAAAAATGCAGTATGCATGTATCAAATTAGATTCAGCATCCTTGCGTATATGCATCAAAAAGTATATATCCAGACCTTATGAGTGTGTTAATATATGACTGTTGTAACATCAATATTATTCTTATCACCTGTACGTAGTCTCCAGAAGCCGAAAATACTCGATAATCTTTATGTTGTTTTTCCTTTTTATTAGCAAATAGAAGGGGAGTTGGTAGCATGAATACACATTCTAATCAACAGTAATTTCACTGCACTACCTATCGAGTTTATATATGCAAATTTGCAACATATATACTAGTATATATACGTGTAGCATAGCGTTAAAACTAGTGTAAGACATTTATTTTACCAATTTGCGTATATGATATATATCTATATATAACACACAGTTTCTTTTTTACTTCCTCTGTTCTTTTTTACATGTCGTATTAGCTTTGTTCCAAGTCAAACATTTCTATCTTTGACCAACAATTTTAAGAAATCTATGTAGTTTCACAACATGTAAATTATATATTATGAAAGCATTTATCATAGTGAATCTAAAAACAAATCTTATCTTGTTAACATGTGTAGATTTTTTTAAAAATTGATGATCAATGTTACAAATATTTGACTTATTAGGATAAAGCTAATACATACGATATGTTAAAAGAATGGATTAGAGGGAGTATCACTTACGTTTTTTTTAAGAAACAGTATCACTTATCAGTTATATATGCATGCATGCGCCAGGGCCGCACAGAGGAAATAATAGGCCCCAGGTTGGAGACATTATGAGAAATCAAACTTCCACTATCCCAGACGTCTGCATGCATGCCAACTGCTCTCAAAGAGAAGAGAAGAGAGAGTAACTTTGATGACTGAAACTAGCAAGTCATTCTGACAGAAAGATTTATACAGAGATATACTGTGTTATAGCAGTGTGTGTCCGATCCCCTTTCTAATTAATACTACTCAAGCTCCAAACTGAATCTGCACACAAACTATCTACATCAACGGAGGACTGAATGTGTGAACCGATCGATGAATGGAAAACGTATAGCATCTAGAATCATTTAGCGGAAAAAGGGTATAGTTCTTCATAAGTTCCGAGTTACTTTTCTTGTAGTTCGTTTCCAAAGAGGAGGGAACATGTTAGCATCAAATTGCCATTTCGACTACATATGTTCCTAACCAGCAAATATTCATTGTCCAAGAACACTAGCAAAATTGGTAAACTTGCTATGCTAGCATAGAAAGCACAGGACAGGGAAAGAGAACACAAATCTTACTACAAAAGGCTAATAATTTGACAGTTTTTTTTTTTGAAAGGAATGAACTAGAAACCCTACAAGCTACATACTCTCACTACTTTTTCCCTCTCTTTAATTTGAAGCTCCAAGACATGCGTATAAATTGATTTTTCCACTGTTTTTCCCCCTTCCACCTCGATATTTTTTTTCCTGTGATGCTAGTTCATATATGCAAGTATGCATGTATCGGTGGGAAAATGGCTGCTACGACATACTATACTAGCATCAAAATGCAGCTCGAAGAAGTTGCTACAAGACACGCAGATAAGAACAAGTGCAGTAGCCATATTTTTATGTCTGCAGCAAGAAACGAGCTAGATGAGGCTGCCGGGCACAAAAGATTCTGCATCACACACAAGCATGATAGCTCTAACTTGAGTGCACTGCCGTTGGAATCCTATGATCATGTAACAAAAAAGAAAGGTACATACTCCTTGTATACGGAGAGAGAGAGAGCCTTAGCTAGCATAGCAAGGAGCACAGAATTTAAAGATCAGATCATGCACTCACACTCGCGCATGAAAAAGAGAGCAAAGACGATAAAGCTGCAGCGCATCACCAAAAGTGAGACACACATCCATGCACTAAAAGTAATGGAGGAGTAACTAGCACACAGCATGCAGTAGTAGTAGCAGTATGTGGCACTGGCACCACTACTCAGAGGAGCATATATGTACCATCATGAGAAGTGTCAGATGTTTAAATTTCTCATAACTCAAAAAAGGACGTATAGCAGTGTATTGAGCTCTCGTTCTGTACGGGGTCTGAGGAAGAATGTAAATGGCAAGCCTTATCCTCGCCGGTGCAATGCGAGGAGACCACGACTCGAACCCGGGACCTTCCGGTCACACTTGCACTAGGCCCGCCCTTTTCTCATACCTCACAAAGCCATCATAATTCGTACAAGCCAAGTTTGAACAAAACCCCCCAGAAAGGAGAATTAATTCCACTCTAGAATTGGAAGAGAGAGAGAGAGAGAAGAAAACTTGATGCATGAACCCTTGACAACTCTAATGCATGAGAACTCAAAAACAGTTCTCCAATTCAGCTGCAAAAGGTGTAGAAAGTACTAGTATTACTTGTACATCTAGAGAGTTCTTCCCAAATCCATGGTAGAGGGAGAGAGAGTAATAACCAATTAAACACACTGATTTAAAATGCCGAGATGAGAGAGAGAGAGAGAGAGAGGCTCATGACTTGCACCATGATCTCTCATGGGCCACCTTAGCTATTGTATCCCCACACACCATATGCCCTATGTACAAAACACCAAAGGAGAAGCTAGCCAAGAAGTAGCAAATCAAGTAGTGTCATGGTAGCATTGCACTTACAGTACTTCTTGGCTTCGTCTTTGCTCTCTCTAGCTCCCCCATGGTCTCATGATCTCTTCCTCCTCCTAAATCCATGCACGCTAGCTGTTGACGGCCTTGATCATCGCTCGACGGCGAAGACCATAGATCCGATGAAGTTCGGACTCGGCGAAGAAATCCTCTTGAAATATTGGATCATTGTTTGATTTGTCTAATTTTCTGCCCTAAGAGGTGGCGAGATGATCTAGCTCTCTTCATTCTTCCACAGTGCTCTCTCTCTCATCTCAGCTTTCCCCACAAATTACATGTTATTTTAGTCAAGAAAAAATTAACCAGAAAATTAAGGTAAAAAAAAACAAAGTTAACGAGGCCAGCAGGACAGCCCAGGCGGCTAGAAGAGCGTGGCAATGGAGGATCCGCAGTTGGCGAGGTCTGGCCACGCCGCGGCAGCGCCGCCAATGCCGCCGTTGCCCCAGTACATGAACGAGGACGGGGCGGTTGTTGGCGCCGTGGAGGTGGAGCTAACCGCGGGGTTCATGGACGCGGCCGCGGCGGCCATGAGCGCGTCGGACGCGATAACGTTGGCGTCGACGTTGGACGACGACGGCGTCGGCAGCTCCCAGCTGGCGCTCTGCTGGTCCCCGGGCGCCGGCTTCTGCTGGTGATCCCCAGCGCCGGCGACCTCAGCCTTGACGTGCAGCTCCTCCAGCCCCGGCACGAGGGAGCTGGACAGCAGCGGCGCGTAGAAGCTGTCCATGATCCCGCCCGCGCCGGCGGCCTCCTGCATCCACGGCTTGAGCTGGATCTGCGCGCCGGCGCCTCCGTAGCCGAGGCCCAGCAGGTGGTCCACCTGCGTCTGCTGTTGCTGCATCTCGTAGGCGGTCGCCTCCGAGGAGACCACTGACTGCATGGCCGCCTGGAAGAGGCCGAGGTGGTCACCGCCAGAGCCGGCTGTCCCGAGGAGGAGCGACGCGAGCGAGGCGCCCCCGGGGAGCCCCAGCGCCGAGGTCAGCGACGGCAGGGACCCCGTCGGCGGCGGGAGGGACAGCGTCGACGCTGCCGAGGAGGACGTGACGGCGGCCGCGACGGCGGAGGCCGAGGAGGAGGAGCCGTTCCTCCCGCCGGCGCCGCCGGCCCCGCCGCTGCTCCTGGAGCGCTTGTTCTTGCGGCAGCCCCCGCCGACGGGGACGTTGCGGAGCGTGCCCCCGCGCGTCCAGTAGCGCTTGCACGCCTTGCAGAAGTGCCGCGGCTGCGACAGCGAGTAGTTGTTGTAGTAGCAGAACTTGGTGTTGGCCGAGTCGCAGCGCGGGCACCGCAGCGCCTCGGCGCGCGGGTCCGCGACCGGCGCCCCCGCGGCGCCTGCCCCGACCCCGCTCCTGGCAGCCCCAGTGGCGGGCGCCCCGGCCGCCGGCTGCTGCACAGCCGTCGCACCCCCCGCGCCAGCCATCTGTCTCTCTCTCTCTACCAGTCTGCAGCCTCACAGCTAGCACAGGTCGACGTGCGCAGCTGAGCTAAAGCGGCCGCGCGCGAGCTAGATCGGCCGCGCCGGTAGAGCTTGCTAGCTAGGTAGCCTCCGGTGATCGATCCGCGCGTGGAGAGCGAGCGAGCGAGAGAGAGAGAGAGAGAGAGGAATGGAGAGCCGGGAGATGGGTGGTGCGTGGAATGGAGGAATGAAGCAAGTGAGGCGCTAGTAGGAGGATCGGAGCGGAGAGGAAGGGTGGGTGGGGTTTTCAGGGGGAAGGTTCGCTGCCAAGAGCTACAAAACAAAGCAAGTGAGCGCTGATGGCGATGCTACGCACTAGAAATACCGGCCTCCTCCGTCCGCTGCTCAGCGAAGCACAATAGCAACCACTTCGCTGCTCGATCCCAGGCGCCACGAAACTGATGATCGAGCGGCGAGCGAGAGAGAAGGGGTCGCACGACGTCTAACCTAGTTTTATAGCCGCCGAGACGACGAAGACGTGACCAAGGCTGCACGCGCTTCTGCCTGCTCCATCTTATATCATATATTTGCTCAGAAGCGAATAAGCGATAAGGTTGTTAGGCTAGCTAGCTTGTGGAATACGTATACGCGCGAGTGGTGGTGTGTTTATTTATATGCATGTATGTATTATGTATATGTCAAGGGAATGTCGGGGTACGTGGTTATTAGTGTACGGAGTATGTATGTGTGACGGCCTGACGGGTGTTTTGTCGCGTGTGTTTCTTATTTTTAGTACACGTGTTTCGGGTGTATTTGACTGGAGCACTAGCTGGATTTAGGACTAAGGAAGGAGCTTTGCTTTTGTTTGTTATATTAAGTGTGTGTGTGTGTTGGGTGGGGGCTGGGAATGCATGAAAATAGTGCACTATGGTGCGTCTTCTGTTTATTCAAGCATGCCTTCGGCCTCCTCCTGAGGAGGGCCAAGAAGAAATACTTTCCCTCAATAGAGTTATGGTTAGAGCAAGTTGTGTAATAGCTCTGATTGTTTTGTTTTGTTTTTTGTTTCCTGAATTTCTCCCCTTCCTTTTGTTTATTTTTTGCCTAATTTGTATCTTCTCTGTAACCCTCTTGGTTGCGTTTAATAAATTTTCAGTAGGGGCTCCTGAGCCCCTCCTATTTCCACAAAAAAAAGACCATATGAACACATACAAATATACATTACCCCTTATATATGAGCATATTTGACGAACTTGAAAGTTACTTCTTGAGATTGGTCGTCAGGTCACCACATACGCCTTGTTGATGCGCACATCGTCTATGAGTAGAAAATAAATTAGTCATAGATATATACGAGCATCCGTGCTAAGTCTTATAGACTTTATAACCATGTTGGTTAGTTCTACCATGAAATCTAACTCACACCACTACTACAGAAATAAGATCTAGTCCCAGTTGGAAACTAGCTCTACTCCTGGTTTCCCAACCGGGACTAGCAATCCGGGGCTAAAGGTGTTGTTCTTTAGTCCCGGTTTGCCACAACCGGGACTAAAGATCCTCCCAGCTTTAAAAAACTAATGCCTCCCACCGCTGCGCCCCGTGAAATTCAAACCCAAGACCTCATGCACCGCCTCGCGCGAAGCTTACCACCCCACCTACACAACATATCTAACAATGGATGTGATGCTTTCCTTTTGAACTAATATATCCGGAGACCTTTAGTCCTGGTTGATGTTACCAACCGAGACTAAAGGATCTACCTTTAATCTGGGTTGGTATTACCAACCGGGACTAAAGGTTGGAGGACTTTTAGTCCCGGTTTAGCCGTTGGGCAGGGACCTTTAGTCTCGGTTGGAGACACCAACCGGGACTAAAGGCCTCTCTAGTCCCGGGGGCAAAAAATGCCGAGGCTAATGCCAAATTAGGACATCGTTCTAAAGTATGTTCTCTAGTAGTGCACGGTTCCCTATACAAGTCTAATATAGTGAGCAATTATAGAGACAATGTCATTCTTGTGTATGTTGTTCCCAAAATGGATAAAGCTATTGATACTATATTGTCTTCGCTATACCAAAACAAGAGTGGTAGGTCATTTACATTTTCAGCCATTATGACATAGTTTATTTTAATGATGGTTTGAAAACAATCCTTATGTTATTTCACATTAATTTGAATCATCTCATGTTATATGAAGATGTCATTGCGAATTACTATTAGTTTGCCCCCAAACTTAACATTATTAATTCATTATGCACACCATTGAACGTTAGTTAAATAATTCTTTTGTGTTATATTTTTGTATGACACAAGTATAGTATGTTACTCGCTCCGTCCACAAAAGAATGCAATTATGGGATCCGTGCCGGTCAAGTTTACTCAAGTTTGACCAAGTTTATAGTAAATATTATTGCCATTTATGTCTCCCAAAAAATATTATAAAAATATATTCTATAACCAATTTAATGATACTAATTTTATATCATTAATGTTAATACTTTTTATATAATCTTAGTCAAAGTATAAATTGTTTGACTTCTTGAAAAACGAGAATTGCATTCTTTTGTTGACGGAGGGAGTATATTCCAAATACTGAAGTGTGTGTGTAATAGAATGATAGATGGAATCTAGCAAAAGAGGGAGCTACTATGGGCCTATTTGGTTGGGGTTCAAAAACTTGCCCAACGAAAATTAAGACATACCTACAAATTTTGGCTACAATGGATTTACTGTCAAAAAATTGGCACACCAATGTCTATGAACAAAATCATAGTAAATTCACCAATTTTTTTTTAATCTCATTAGAGGGAAAAGTGCTTGTTGTCATGTCATGGCACTCAACCAAATGCTTGCCTAATTTGTTTGCCCTAACTTTCACAAACCTTCATTTTGGCTAGCCTATGTTTCAGCTTCCTATGGTTTTGGTTGGACACTTTTTTGGAACCCAACCAAGCAGCCTCTAACCCTTGTCACCTTTAAATACAATACACCATTCATATCCTTCAGGTCCTGAAATCTCGAACGATTTCAGGCACTAACCTAAGAACAACACCAATAGCAGAGTGGCTATTGGAAGGGGTTAGGGTTACAAGGTTTTGTGATGTGTGTGAGGTGACCATGGGCTAGACCGGTGAAAGAGATGGACAGCGGGCAAGACAACAACATGGGAGTACGATACACTGCCGCTAGGCATGGGTGGCTGAGGACGATGATGGTTGGGCGGTTACCGGAGCGGCCTTGGTAGTGGGAACAATGTCGAGGATGGCAGTAAGGTAGTAGGATGTGCGCACTCGTGGAAGAAAGATGGTTTGGCTAAAGTAGAGGAAGAAGAAGAAAAGCACAAGTATTTGTACTGTATGATCCGAAATCAATGGCCCGGATTTGTCTCCTGCTTGCTTGAAACAGGAAGCAAAAGAAGAAGAAGAAAACCACAAATATGTGTGACCCGGACAACAAGCTAAGTTTGACTTGCATGTGGTTTTGTTTTGTGGTAAAAAACTGTCAGTTAAATTAAAACTTAGAACTGACTCTCTAGAGAGTTCTATATATATGATTGAGGATCAGATATAGTTTACCGTATCATGCAGTAATTATACTTGGCCATCGGGCCGGCCCGGCTCAGCACGGCCCGGGCACGGGCCAGGCACGGCTCGGAGGATGTCGGGCCGGCACGACACGTGGGCCTCCCGTGCCGTGCCGCTGCGGGCCTCGTGCCTTGCCATCAGCCCAAGCACAGGCCTATGGGCCTAATTTCGTGCCGTGCCGGCCTGCTAGGCACGGCCAAATCACCAGGCCGTGCCAGCCCGAGGCCCATAGGGTTCAAAACACATCAAAAAATTCATCTCAACAAGAAGTATTCAAATTTGAAGTATTTTTTCCCAGAAGAGCTTCAAACCAAAACCAAAACCATACACACAGAGAACAAGAGGATATTAAAAGGATAACTGAGCTGTGTGTAATGCTGCCTCATTAAAAACCTTTCTAGGTAAAACTCACCCTTGTGAGAAACCCTAGAAAGGAAAAAAGAGTGCATCACAGCTCTTATAAGTCTTAAACATGTTCAAAGGTTTACATGATACATCACAAATACAGATCATAATCAAGTCTTAGGCTCTTAGCTCACCTCCCAAGTCTCACACTCTCACTATCTCAATCTCAACTGTCAACTCTAAACTCAAGAACCACCAGATGCGGAAGCCACAGATGCAGATGTGCTTGCAGAAGGAGCCTCGGAAGTAGCATCTTCATCAAGATAGAGATGTTCGAAGGAGTCTACCAATTCTTGGTTGTTAACATCATGCTGCAGTCTTCTTTCACCCAGCTCTCAATCTTTTATGCAAGCAAGCATCTCCACATGTTCAGGCAATAGTCGACGACGCCGCTCCTCAAGTATTCTTCCAGTCAAGCTAAAACAAGATTCTGAAGACACTGTTGAAACATGAATTGACATAATGTCTCTAGCCATGATAGAAAGCACTGGATATGTTAGCTTATGGTCACGCCACCAGAGAAGTAGATCAAAGTCATCCTCATATGCAGTGACATTGTCACTGTCTAGATAAGTAGATAGCTCACAAGCAGCAGCAGAAGTAGATAAAGAAGGACTAGGAGCAGAGGCAGGGGAAGGTCCAACAACACCAGATGCTCTAGGGCCTCCAAAAATTCTTCACCATGCCTGCTTCCTCTTACCTGTGATGCTTGCAGTATGTGCAGCCCTCCTTTGAGACCTAGTTGCACCAAACTTTTCTTCATACTTGTTAAACAACTTGAAAATTTCAGTTTTCACAATACCATAATAAGAACTGTAGTCAAAACTAGTTTTTTGTTGCATTATGGTAAGAACATTAAATAAGCTTCTCATTTTACCTCTGAGATCAAGAATGAATGCAAATGAATACAGCAGAGGTATGTCCTTCCAGTATTTTAGGTATTTAAGCTTCATAGGATAGACAATAGAAAACAGATTCTGATCCTTTGAACTTTCATGCAAATGAGTTATAATATCTAGCAGATGGTGCAGAATAAGTGGACTAGTTGGATAGTAAACACCAGAAAGAGTGACTGTGGAGTCATAAAAAACTTTCAGGAATTCAAGTATTTTATCAACAATATACCAGTGACTTGCAGTTAACAACGTTGAGCCATAGTTAGAATTAATGAACACAGAAAAACATCCTTATATGGAAGCAGGTGTTTAAGCATAAGATATGTAGCATTCCATCTAGCATCCATATCCAAACCAAACTTTCTAGGTCTAACACCCTTAGCAATGCAAAAGTTCTTGAACAAAGCAATCCTTTGATTAGATGAATTCAAAAGGTTAATAGCAGTTCTGAAATCCTTAGTGTAAGGTTTGAACCTTTTTAAGCCAGATTTTACTATCAGATTAATAATATGGAAAGCACAACGTTGATGCACAAGATGATACTTAACCTTATTAGGATCTGAAGGTGTAGGTGCAGGTTCAGATCCTAGATAACCAGCAAACATAGGTGTCAATGTTTCCATAGCCTTAGCATTGAAAGAAGCATTATCAAGAGTAACAGAGAACACCTTGTCAAGCAAACCAAATTCTTCAATCACACAAGCAACTTTTTCTACAATATTCTCACCAGTATGTTTTACCTCAATCAAGCGGAGCCAATTACCTTTTTCTACAACTCCCAGTCAGCAGACACATAGTGAGCAACAACACTGATATAGTCTTCCTTTGCATTACCAGACCAAATGTCTGATGTTAGACCAACAGAAGAAGCACCAGACAACACATAGTTCTTAATTATATTACGTCGTTCATTAAAAAGTTTGCCAAGATCTCTAGTGGTGGTCTGTCTAGAGACCTTAACAAACCTAGGATTATGAGCTCTAACAATGTATTCTTCCCAAGCATCAGTCTCACCAATTCCTAAAGGCAGATCAAGCTTAGCAATCAAACGACATAATTCAGATCTAGCAACTTTAGGTTTATAATCCCAGTTATAAACAGAACCATCAAGATTGTATGAAAGCCTAGATTGAACCCTTAGCACAGTTGATCAATTTTAATCCTACATAATTTTTGGTGCCTTTTTAAGTGATCAGGTGCCAGCAGCAGATCTAGCAGACAAGGTAGATTTGCACATCCTACAAACAGCCTTGGTGCAAATTCTAGAACCATTAATAACCTCACAGATCTCCTCAAAATCAGCCCACACAGGCGATTTGCGCTTACTAGTGTTACCTGTACCAGCAACCGAAGGAGCAGAGCCGTTGGAGTTCGCAGTCGCCGTCGCCCCTTCGCCACCGTCCGTGTCAACATCGATCGGAGTCGGAGCAGCAGAGCCGTCCCCAAGATCGATACCGAACAACGCAACAACGTCGGCTCGAGTGTCGTCGTCGTTCTCGCCCTCTAGGGCTAGGCCAACCGGTAGGAGGCCATCCTCGTCGACCATGGCCGCCTCTCCAGCCCTGTTCCTCGACGGTGCGGGTGGCCGCCTTGGTCGCTCTAAGCCGCAGCTAGAAGATGATGCATCGGCTACCGACCTGTGAAACAATGGAAGAAGAAGAAATCAGAAGCATACATTGAAAGAAAAAGAAGAGATTAGAATATGGTTAGGGTTAGGGTTAGGGTTAGGGTTTCACCTGCGCAGCCGAAGCCCAGTGCCGGAGAAGACGATGAGAGAGAAGACGACACTCAGTCAGCAACGATGGTGGACGGCGGAGGAGGGACAAACAGAGACAACCAACTCACATAATCAACGAGATCTAGAGGGGAGATAGGGAGAGGGAGAAGGGAGAGGAGGAGAGGGAACATGGAGGGGATCAGGTAGGAGGAGTAGATAGCTGCTCGCCGGCGGCAGGCGGATCGATGAGGTCACCTCACCGGAGTCGGGGAGGACGGAGACCGTGAGACACTAAGACCCTGAGAGCGAGGCGAGGCGAGGAAATGAGCAAGGGTTCGGGGTGTGAGAGCCGACGGCGGCCGCGGCATGCGCTTATATATGAGGAGGGGGAGGCATCGAGGTCACCTCACCGGAGTCGGGGAGGACGGAGACGAGACCGCGAGGGCAAGAGCCGAGAGCGAGGCGAGGCGAGTGAGACGAGAAATGAGCTAGGGTTCGGGGTGTGAGAGCCGTCGCGGCCACGGCGTGCGGCTTATATATGAGGAGCGGGGGGAGGCGGGGGCGGCTGGGCCGAGCAGCGCGCTGGGCCGCGGAGAGGCTGGGAGCGGGAGGGGAGGAGGCCAAGAGGGGGAGGGCCGAAGGGGGGGTGGCCGGGCCGCTGCCGGGCTGGCTGTCTCAGGCTGGGCCATGCCGTGCTGGCCCACGGGCCTGAGCAGCGGCCTAGGCATGCCTTGCTCCCTCGGGCCGGGCCAGCCTAGGCCCGCATGTCATTGGGCCGTGCCGTGCTCGTATCAGGTTAAAAAACAGACTTCGTATTGTGCCGTCGTGTCTCGGGCTGTATGGTCAAGTATAGCAGTGATTGAACTAGTAGGGACGAATCAGCTCAGTACCTATATGGCAGTACCATCTAGCAGCGCATCGAATAATCGGTGATATTGAGGCATTGATCGAATCGAGCGCGCGGTCAAAAAGCAAAGGGAAAGGAATCGATGCCTGTCGCTGATTAGTTACCAAACCGAAGCACAGCCCTCACCGACCACCACAAACTTGTTTACACACTGCATATATACTATTTCACCGCGTGTCAGGCTGGTGAATGCGTGCATGCATGGCTCGATCCACCACTTGTCCTTGGCGCGTACACTTCGTACAATTGCCGAACCAACCAACACATACATCTCTGACTCGAAAGGGCAGCTGCCAACCCTCTCACATGTTACACACACACAACGTAGGCATTATTATTGTCCTGGTGTGTGCAGTGCCTGCATGCACGACACACAATAATCCGGTAACATTGTCTTGTTCGCTTGGCTTATAATTCGTACTCCCTCCATTTCTTAATATAAGCCATATAGATTTTTAAAGAAAATTCTAAAATATAGGTACGTATCAGCTCCCACGCCAATTAGTTTGGAAACATTCCCACCGTACTATAACACATGTCCCAACCAATCCCTTAGATTTAGGAAGCAATCTGATTGGAAGAGAGAAGATGGCTTGATTTTCCTTTTTTTTCCTCGGTCTCACATCCTTTCCCTAAGCCGTAGCATTAATATTAGTGCTAAAAACTATATGACTTATATTAAGGAACGGAGGGAGTATTTTTTTAGCGAGTGAATAGTATTTTTCTTTCACAACAAATCAGCGAGCAGTAGTTTCAGCCATGACTTATCAGCCAAACGAACAGGACGGTATAAGACCACTGCTCACATATATGTACAGGGGCGGAGCCATGAAATTGATATTGGGAGCCATTGTCAACAACAACAAAAAAAAAAATAGAGAATTGCATACACACATAAGCCTCACTTTAGCGAGAAGGTTACAACACTTGTAGCATTCTATTACACAAACATATTTATGTTTTACACTAAAGGAAAACAAGACCAGTTCACTTAAATATCTTCATTAGTAGCTAGAGAGGATATTAAAGAAAAATTACAATCATAGGGGGTGTTTGCCCCCCCCCCCCCCCCCCAACTCTCTCCGGCTCTGTGTATATATATACTCTCATACGACACACAGAGACTGAGATATTGATAGTATAATATATTTTCATAATAAGTTTATTTGGAGATGTAACACCCTAAAATTTATATGATTTTAAAATAGAAGAAAATGATTTAATTATGCATGATGTGAGCATTTAAATTTAGGAAAATAATAACTTTAGTTAAGATTAAAATCAAATATAGGTCAACATACATGTATGTGCATACATGCTACTGTATATTATTTTTGAATGGTGTGATTTGAAATCAAACTTCAAATTAATTTGAATTTGTGTTTCAAAATTTGTTTGGAAAATTCGAAAAAGAAAAAGAGAAAGGATTTTTTTCCTCCCTTGAATGCGGCCCGAGCGGCCCAGCTTGGCCTGGTTTCCCCGCGTGGCCTGCTTCCTCGCGAGGCCGCTCTTTCTTCCCTCGCTCGGCCCAGTCATGGCCCAGCAAACCGCGCAGCCGCGCCGCGCTCTCCTCCCTCGCCTGTCTCGCTGACGCGCCGGGCCCACTCGTTAGACGCGTCCCTTCTTCCTCCAGTGTCCGCTCCAGACTCCACCGGAGGAGTCCGCTGCCGCACCATGCTCCGCCTGTGGTGGTGTGACCCGCAAGTACTCCCTGCTCTTAAATAGTAGCCGAGCTCACGCCGCCCTCCCTCAACCCTAGCGTTGCAAGCCGCCGCCCTCACTTGAGCTCACCTCGCCACCGAAACCTTAGAAGCTCCACCGCTGCATTGATCTCCATCACCGCTGCTCTTTCTGCCGTCACGACTGTGTTCCTGAGCTACACTTGAAGGTAAGAAAGCCCCTCGGTATCTTGTATGTTTCCCCTCTCACTCCTTTGCGCCTGCATGAGCTCGCCGTTGCATCGTTGGATTCCTGAGCTGCCAAATAGAGCACCGCATCGCCACCGTGCCATCACAGCCACTCTAGACCCCTCCTTTGAGTTCGTCTTGAGCTCCTCTTGTTTCCTGTGCCTTTCCCGTGTCCAACGGTGACCGGAGTCGTCGATTTGATGAACTCCGGCGAGGCCAAGCCGCTGCCGTCAATGGCGCCACCGCGAGCCCCTCTTTTCTATTTCAGCCGTCCAAGTCAGATCCAACGACCGACAGAGCCCGACACCCTTCGCCTGTCGTTTTGCAAAAAAACCCTTATAATTATTTAGATCTCAACCCACCGTTCCTGCATTTTTTTAAAAGAGCCCCTGTATTTCTTTGTTTTCATGCTCGCAGTCCTTGGTTCGGTTTAAAATCTGTTTTTAATTATTTTAAATTCAGAAATAAAACTTCATCTATTTACAAAACTGCCACTACCTTCTAAAGGCCATAAAATCTTCGTTTTAACTCTGATTTGATTCGTTCAACTTGCGTTAGGTTCGTAATTCCATAATCTATATGTTCATACTACTATTAAGTATGTTTTCAACTTTTAAAATTCAAGGTTAGATTTACTCTATTATTTTACTAAAGGAAATCTTGTTTAATTCATAACTTCTTCGTTTTAGCTCCGATTTTTGTGATCTACGCGTCTATGTTTGTAGTGAGACGTAGATTCGTTTTATAAACTTTTCATCTTGATTTTATGTTGATTGGTGTACTATTCTAATCTATAGTTTTTATTTGCTATGCATGATTGCTTCTGGATGCTTGTATGTTGCTGTGATTATCGAGTATAGACGGTGAGTAATTCGTGGGTGATCAAGAGTACTACTTTGACGAGCAGGAGCACTTTGATCAAAGCAAGTATAGCATGGGATCATCCTTATTTCCTATCAACTTTGATATATTTAATTCATGTTGCATGTGTCACATTGATAGGGATTCCCTAGAAATTGAACTTATACCTTTCTCCTATGGGATATGCATTGGGTAGCTTTGCTAGTGCTCAACTAAACCATGATCTTGTAACTTGACTAATGGTATATGCAATAAACATTAAAACACAACTTTTTAGCAACTTGGAAACAGGGGGCTTGAAGTATTTAGCTACTTTCTAAATGCTTCAGATTCCTCTCCCTAAGGCTTATCTGTAAGTGATCATCCGAGACTTACAGTACAGCTGTGAGGGCTACATGGCTCTAGGCTTTAGCTTAGTATGAGGACCTTTTCTAGCTTGTTAGAGGTTACCTTTATTGTCGTAAGAATGGCTTGCCAAATCGGGTATAGTGCGGCCTCTGTTTCCATAAGTATAGGCTGCGCGTCATTGTGCCATCGGGAAGGAGGGCTCTATATCTGTTTGTCGAGATGAATCTAATGACCCTAACTTGTTAGAAGAATCTATGAAAGGCTTCATAGTGATCCCTGCCTGCTCACCTTGGAAGTGTTTTGGAAGTAATTAACCTAGGCATATGGGTATCACGACTCATAGTGAAAGTGTACAACCTCTGCAGAGTGTAAAACTGGTATATTAGCCGTGCTCACTGGTCACGAGCGGCCTTGGAACATTTATGGAATAGATGGTCACTAAGAATTATCCGTTTATGCTATTCATTACTCATGTTCACATTGATCATGTGTTTTACTTTGGGATTGAAACAACTTGTTGCTACTCTTATGCTAAAACTATGACTACTAAAAGCTGAATGCTGTTAAACTTGTGTCAAGCCTTTTAAGCCTCATGAACCCCATGTTATACTTGTTGAGTAGGACACGTACTTACACTTGTTTATTTTTATTATTTGGATAAAAATCCCGGATGAGTAACTGATGGCTATGGTAATAACGTCTTTCTGAGGATTACTAGACTTGTGGTCAATCAGTCGACGTCCCTGTGATATGGAGCTTCCGCGAGAAATATATCTTTATACTTCCGCTATAGTTATGTGAAGACTTTGTCTTATTATTCTTGATGTAATAAACACTTGTGATGATACTATTTATAATTTGTTGGCTTATGTGTATGATTGATCTCTGGGCGCACATAAGATTATGCATCCCATTTTATCTTAAAATCGGGTGTGACAGGAGATACAAATACTAATATTATTTTCTATACATTAATTTGGTCAAACTTAAAAGAGACTGACTCATCAAGCGAGTTGTGGGGATGGACGGAGTGCATATTCCAAAAGTTTTTGTAATTCTATCGAGGCGAAGTACATTTTCACCCTCAAACTTGCACGGTATACTAAACCGGATAACATACGCCCTTCAATTATCAAATGAAGAAATTTGATCCTCGTGCTAGTTTTAAAGCTGGGTATCTATTTTTTAAAAAAAATTATAAAATTTTGATTTAGTATCTAAAAATTCATAAATGAATTATTTTATCAAGAAATATGAAACTAGTATTAGTTTTTTTCTAAAAATGTTTTCTACTTGTTTATGATCTATATATAGGTATTTACAATTGGTTTATTTTTGTTGCTTTATTGCTTATAGTTGCACCCATTTTTATCTTAAACAAGTCAGATCCAAATAACTCTAAATATAGCACCAACAAACAGATGACATTTTTAGAAGAAAACTAGAACTAGTTTCATATTTTCCTGATTTAGAATAGATTAATTCTGAATTTCTAGATATCAAACTAGATTTTATTATTATTTAGAAATAGAAAACCATTTTTTAAGCCAGCTAGAGGTCCAAATTTGTTTGATTTTTTATAGTTAGTGGGTGTGTGTTACCCAGTTTCATAAAGGTTGAAAAATGAACTAAGCTGTAAGTTAAAGGTTAAAAATGTACTTTACCCGGTTTCAAAGTGAATCACTTAATGTTATAGTGGGTGTGTATTACCTTAATGTTATAGTAAATTTCTTAGAAGAAGTTATAGTAATCTCGTAAATTAGTACAGTTGTTATGGTAACATGGTAACCGAAAGTGGCCATAGTATGTTGAGCTACACTACAGTACCCCCGCCCCTCTCTCTATTATATATATATGAGAAGTTATAATAATCTCATAAATTAGTACGGTATTAACATGGTAACTTTCGGTGGCTACAGTGGCCCCGTTCGGCTTACCCCACATTCGGCTTGTTCGGCTTGTTTTTTCAGATGGAACAGTGTTTTTCTTTCACAACAATTCAATCAAAACAGTGATTTTCAGTCAGTTTCAGCCAATATTAAGAAAGCCGAACGGGCCAGTATGTCGAGCTATATAGTACACTACCTCTCACTCTCTCTATGGCCTTGTTTAGATTAAGGTTATGAATCAGTATTTGGCACTGTAGCACTTTCATTTGTATTTGATAATTATTGTTCAATCATGGCTTAACTAGGCTCAAAAAATTTGTCTCGTAATTTACAATCAAACTGTGTAATTAGTTATTTTTTATTTATATTTAATACTCTATGCATGTGTCAAAGATTTGATGCTGATGGAGAGAGTGAAAAAACTTGAAATCTAAATAAGGCCTATATATACATGAATAATAACCAATAGTGCACCTATCATCAGCTAGCTCGACTGTACAGCATCAGGACGTACGTACTAACCCATCGTGGACAGTTACATATATAAGCTAGATAAACACATATACTAGCTTGGTAGTACGTAGAATAATGTAATGTAAACAAATTTTGGTACGTACTAGTGGGCACGCAGTGCATCAGTGGGAATCCCGAGGCCCCCGGCCGAAGTTTTTCGCGGCTCCCGAGAAGAACAATTCCTCGCTGTCGCAGTCATTTCCCTCTCACACTCTGTCCCCTTTTTTTTTCTCTCTCATGTGCGCATGTCGTCCTTTGCCCATCCCTGCTATATATTTTACACGTAGTTTATCGCATGGCTTTTGCCGCGAGCTGCTGCTAGCTAGGGGCCCGGCCGGCCGGTGCCAATGCAAGCTAGGGACGATGACCGGCGGGGCATGGAAAATTGGAGATGATGCGAGTTATTCCCCTGGAGGGAAAACGACAAGAGGCGGCGCGTCGGCGTCCACGTCGGCGCCGGATCGACACGTACCTATACGTGGCGGCGGGGCCGCCGGCGTCCAGCTGGCTGGTGCTGGGAGCGACGTACCGATCGATCGAGGCACACTGTAGCGTGGTCAATCTGGGCAAACAGGCGTCCAGCTGGTGCAGAGACCATCGAGGCATCGACGCGAGCGAACCAACGGGTCGTGGCGCGCCTCGGTGCGGAATGCGGGTTGGTTGCATTGCATGGCCGGTTGGTTCCAGCGGGCGGGTGAGATGGAGAGCGAGGGGCCGGCCGGCCGTTAGGCCTACGCCCCTACGCGCGGTGGTGGTGCGTGCCTGCTGCTGCGTGGGTCGGCCTGGCGCGCACACGCACCACACAGACAGCGCATGTGGACAGCCTAGCTTGCTTGATCGCGCGCGCGCGCACTGCTCACTCTCCTCTCCGATCGATCCACGTACGTCTCGTCACTCTCGCTCGCTTCGACGACGCCACGCGCGCCACGGCATGCATGCACAGATGCACTGTGGCGCGCGGCCGGCCGGGCGGCTCCCTGCTCTCCCTAGTGAGCCAATGGCAGCCTCTGCAGCTTCAGCTACACCTCGCTGCTGCTGCGCGCTGCATCTGCGTGCATGGTGCATGCCGGCCAGCGGCCGGCCATTGTAGCGTGCGATCGATCGAGAGGATCGAGAGGTATCTGCTGCTAGCTAGCTCGATATCAGAAGATGACGAGTCAGTGGGACTGTGGGATAGACAGAGAGAGAGAGAGATGGATCATTGTGATAAGCAGGAGCTAGCTGGAGCGAGGAGGCAGCAGGACACTGCTACTCACTCGCTACTGGAGGCACAGCGAGCTTGGTATCTACCAGTTTTGTCGCTGACACGCTGCATGCAAGCACGCAACAAGGGCCGCCGGGACCAACGACGACGTCTCTCGCTCCCTAGCTTAGCTATGACCCCATCTCCCTCTCTCTCTCTCTCCTGTCCTCCTCCTGTTTACGCACCAGGTGCGTGGAAGTCTTGCTGCGTACTCGGCCAGAGAGGGAGAGAGGAGAGGGAGAGAGAGGACGGATGCTGTGTACTGCGGCCGTCACTGTGTGTGTGGCCGATGGAGTACCCGGTGCACTATGCGCCTGCAGTGCGCGGTGGTTGGTGCCCTCGATCGGGTACGACCCGTCCGGCGTACGCGTGCAATACCAGGGCATCGTCGCTGACACAATAGTAAAGATTCGATCGCCAGCGCCTCGCCTCTCTCTCGGCCTCTCGGCCTCGCGCGAGAGACGATCCCCCGGCCCCCCCGCCGGCTTGTGTTTGTCCCCCGTGTAAACTTTAATCTCTGTCACATGGGTTATTCGACACATGCATCGAGTATTAAATATAGATTAATTACGAAACTAAATGCGCATATTAAGATTAATTTGCGAGACGAATTTTTTAAGCCTAATTAGTCCATGATTTGACAATGTGATGCTATAATAAATATGTGCTAATGATGAATTAATTAGGCTTAATATTTTACGAAATATGTTAGAGTCAACTCAACCTAAGGCTGTGTTTGGTTCATCTTTTAGAAAGTGTTCTTATGCCACAAAACAGAAAGCCAACTGTTGATGTAGCACAGAAAATTGATGCAACACTTTGCTTGGGCCAAACTCTGCCCGAGACTAAAAGTAAAAATCGAAGGTCTGTTCTTTGCTAGTGTGTTTAACTGATGGAAAACCTACCTAAAAATCCACGTCCTCCTCACTAACTCTCCCGTTCTCCTTCCTCCCAACCACAAATTTGATTCGCCTCACCCATTTCCCCCACTTGGCCGCTCCGATGTTCTGTAGGTTGCCATCCAGTGGCGGAGCCAAGGGGGGTTGGCAGGGGCCAATGCCCCCCCTAACATATCACACCAAAAAATTTTACTAGAATAACCTTATAATTTTTATTTATATTAAAAGAGAGAATATAACAAAATCCTTGTCATATGTACCTATTAATATTTTATCTACAATAAAATCGTACAAATCACTACTATATAAAATCACTCATATGAACACATCCAAAAGACACTAGATAATAAAGTCCTCCCTATAAGGCATCCAAAAGACTGGACCGCTAGATCTCAAGATTTATTAAATCATCATAGACCCTTGGTGTCAATGGGCATATCGCCTACCACTGAAAGAATAGCGTCTTAAATCTTAGACCTAGAATACATATATAAGAAATTGCGAGCAACCGTGTCAAGTCGATGAATTGATCCAGACGGTCACCGCGAGGAAACAAAACCAGTTGAGCTACGCTCGATTTTTACAAGTTGGATCTTTGTAAACCCCCTAGTGTATAATTCCTGGCTCCGCCACTGCTGTCACCCCACCAGCCTCAGCCTCCAGCTGGCAATCACACCCTCCATGCTCCCTAGGCCATGCCTGGACCGTGAGCGCAGCACGACGTGCGGCAGCCCCGGCTAGGCCATATATATAGTGCCTAATCAGGAAGTGTCTATATTAGCATGCTAAGGTCGTCGGTCGTGACATTCATTTAAGTAACCTCTATATAAGTCGTCAAATGGTCTTTGTTATGATCCATACCTTGGAGACTGGAGTAATAAAATGTATCCAAATCCGACCGTATCTCAGTCCAATCCCAATCCCAGTATGAACGCACGTACACATATGCAAGCCTGTAATGTAACCGACACGAAGGTATCTTTGACGTACGTACGGCGGCCGTTTTGCCCACCATCCATCCAGGCCAGCTCCTGCTCCTCTTTGCTAGATAGTTTGACCGCTGCTGCTGCCTCATATGCATGTCTCTGAGAGCAGCAAGACTATTGACAAAAAGCAATGCAAACTTGTCAATAGTTTAGTCTTGTGTCTCTCATGGACAAAATAGAAAAGAATTGAACACGAGTCTGTTCTCTCTGTTGCTTAGAGCTATAGCGTCGTCGTAGAGCGAGAGAGAAATTGAGCCGTGGAAGGAAATACTCCTAGATGGATGGATCCTGGAATGGACGCATGGCATGGCGCCTGTGCTGTGTAGCATCCCGAGACGATCGATTACCACCAACCGGGGGCAATCATTTGTTCCACTACGAGAGGAGAGACAGAGAGAGGGGGGGCAGAGGGGGTGCTACTGCTAGTGCTTGCAGTGCCCGGAGAGGCAGCCGACAAGGCAATCAGGCGCGCCCCGATCCTCGTCCGTCCTCCATAGTAGGCAAGGCACTAGGCAGGCCAGGGGCGAGCAGCAAGGCGCCGGGCCAGCAGGAATAAAGCCACCGGGCTCGCGGACAAGCCGGAAACCAACACGAGAGAATCCGCGCTGCAAATGCAGGCGCCCGCATGCACGCACCCCGTCGTCGTCTGCAGTAGCCCGGCCGCTGGCCGGCCGGACGGACGGACGCTTGCGTTGCGTTGGCGAATGGCGAGCACGATCGACTGCACGAGCAGAGCGGCAGGCTGCAAGCAGGCAGGACGCAGGTACGCACGCCCGACGCGACGCGATGCGAAGGCGCGGTCGAGCCGTCGAGGTCACAATGCAATGATGGGATTGGCGGCCAGGTAGCCATCGGCCGCGCCGCCCGGCCGTCCGTTTTGTGCAACCAGTCCAGCAGACAGGCGCCACCGGACCCCTTGACTTGCGCGTTGCGCGCGCGGGGCACACGAGCCTAGCTACCTTAGCTAGGGAGACCGGAGACCACCCTGCAGACAGCATCTACCGTGTCTTTGCTCGTAAGAAAAGGATCGAGCGCGGCCGCGCCCGGCAGTATAGGCGACGCGACATACGGAGGCCGGCCGAAAGTGAGGTCGTCGCCGCGGACGGCGGACCGGCGAAGTTGCCCGTGACGGCAACGCGCGCACATATGTGCATGTACGTATATGCCCAGACACACGGATGAGTGGATGAGGGATCGGAGCGAGGTGTGTATGTGGGCCGGCCGATCGATCGTCGCCCGGGCGGCGACTACTGACCGATCGATGATCGATCAAATCGCCGCATTGCCGCGCCGTGGACGATTCGAATTTGGGGATCCGGCTGCCATGGGTCGATCGATCGGCCGGTCCCGTCAAAACCGTGTGGATGGGGACGGGGATGGGTTGCTCCGGCGTCGCTACCGCTACCTGATGTGCTAGCTAGCTAGTGGCGTCCACGGCGCCACCCACCTCCACTCACTCACGCGCGCGCCTCCATCGTCCATCGGCCGGCGGCCGTATGCGTTTAACGTACACGTACGAGAGAACTACTCGTCGTCGTCCATGCTACTGCTAGTGCTAGCTAGACGCCACTGGGCGTGAGTGGGTGGTGGTAGGAATATGAGCTAGAGAGCGAAAGGACACGGATTAGAGATAGATGGCGGCAGCAGCTATCTAATCTAATCAATTAGTAGCCTATTATTACTAGGACTACTACAGTAGGAAGAGAGCTAGCTAGAGAGAGAGATTCTCTTTGTTTGCTAACCCCGTGCTAGCTCGTGAAGGAAAGGATCGATCATCGCATCAGGAGAGAATCAGTCGTCGTATTTCAGCTTCTCCCTCTTGACAAGTAACCCATACAACAATCCACTAGTAGTGACTAGAGAGGGGCCGAGAGAGAGAATCAAATTTTTAAGGGCCGCCGGAGTGCGTGCGTGACAGAGAATCAAATATTGGAATTTTTGGACGACCGACCGGGTGGGCCACACAGAAACCAACACGCAATGTTCCAAGGCGGACAGTGCCACGACAACGATCTCAGTCTCCAACTCGTCGACGCCGCCGCCGAAGTATTGTATGGTATGCTTGCTGCCCCAAGCAATTTTTAAAATTTTCCCCACCCATCAAACTCCTTCCATCCCTTTCCATTCCATGCATATTCCACTACCCCGGTCGGGGTCCGCCCCATATATATTTTATATAGAAACAATACAATTCCCTCTATCATCTCTCGATCCGCAGGCTCAGCCACACAAACCGAGACAAGTATGCACATCTAATTAGTTCCATCCTCTACAATTATTTATTAATCAACTTGCATTTCTTTACACATGAAGCTGGTGGTACAATCACATGACACACAAAGCTAATACTGGGCAAATAATAGGGGAGAGAGGGAGGGGGGGCTGACGCCGAGACGTGTGCTGACTGTCATGCCCGGCCGGGTTGCATGCATGGCGGCACATACGTCCGCCGGACGCATTTCCGCCGCGACGACGACGCCACCGGCCTGTCGCCACGCGACATGCATGGCCAGCCCTGCCACGCACGCCTTGTCGTACGTTGTCGTCGTCCCTGCGCAGGCTGGCTAGCCACCTTCGTCAGCTCCTGGCACATAGGGCGTCATTGGTTGCTTCGGTGATGGGGAGCCGGGATGGAGAGACGGTTCAAGAGGGTGAGATACATACTCAAATCGTGCACCCAGTCATATTTGGTTGTCTTTGTTTTTTGTCCAGTATGAGATGAGATCGTGTTTGGTTGCATGTATGGACGAGAGTTTTGAGTGTGTGACACATGGACCCCTGTATCATAGGTGTATTGTGCCATCCTGCATCTCGAGGAAAGTGGAAATCGAGAAGACGGAGCCGTGCGGGATGGTGGAGGGCAGAGGATGAAACGAAGCAAGCAAAGCGTGCGAGGCGAGGAACCAAACACGGTAGAGGAATGAGGTGAAGCAGGCAAAGCGTGCAAGGATGGCCTGGTAGGCGCAACCAATCACCACCGTGATGTATGGCCCTGGCCGAGTAGAGTACGTAGCGAGCTAATTAGGATGTTCGGATGCTAATTAAGAAAACTAAATATGAGCTAATTATAAAACTAATTGCACATATGGAGACTAATTGACGAGACAAATTTATTAAGCTTAATTAATCTATCATTAACACATGTTTACTGTAGCACCAGATTATCAAATCATGGACTAATTAGGTTTAATAGTTTCGTCTCGCAAAATTATCTCCATCGGTGCAATTAGTTTTGCAAAAAACATCTAATGTGACAGGGACTAAGTTTAGGCAGAGGAACCAAACACCCCCTTGTACGTACTGTATGGCTCTGGCTGGCCCCTGGCCGAGTAGAGTACGTAGCGAGCTAGCTAGAAGCTAGTACTAGCGTAGAGTAGCTAGTGCAGTGTATATGTATAGAGTACTATATATGATTGTACAGGTGTCGTCGGCTTCGGCAAGTATGCCGGCCATGTACATCTGGCCAATGCTGGTGGCCGTCGTCCATCCGCGCACAGTAACAGGGACCGGCCGGCCGGTGCACCCACGCCCACCCTAGCTAGGGCTTGCCGGTACTGGTACACTGCTCCTAGAGGTACGGTGTACATGTACGCGTGGGCGTGGCGTGGCACGTCGGCCGACGTACCATGCACTGTACGTGCACACAGATAGTAGAGTGCCTATAGCTACTTTGTCGTTGTTTAGTACATGCAGTACGTTTGCTAACTTCTATAAAAATTTGACAACAACGAACGCCGTGATGTAGTAATAAAGATGGCATGAGAAATAAACACAAAGAATTAAAGGATATATTACATTAGTAATTGGTGAATTACTAGCTCCAGCATCGATAATCTTGTGAAATCATCCTAGTATTGCATTGGCTGTAGTAGGAGGGGCACTAGAGGTGGTGAGAGGACCTGCAGGGAAAACACCATTGCCCTAATGCAACTTCAATTCAGTCCCCTTCTTCATCTCTCCTTTAATTAAATTGCAATCAAAATGGAAATACCTGCAAGTTAAAGAAAACTTCTCTATTGTTCACACAAAAAAAAAGATGAGCAAGTTGAAGAAATGTCTCATGTTGGGGGGAAAATGAACCAAAGGAAGTTTTTTTTGGTCAGAAATGAAAAAGGAATAAAACAACCGATGAGAGGGCATATAAGTCTTTTCATAGTCCTTTCCACTCTAACTAGTACGGCCGATGGTTTCTGCGGTTGATAAGCCGGCTGAAGCTGATTTGTTGTGAGAGAAAAATAATGTACCATGATTGATAAGCCAAACTGATAAGTTCGAGCGAACAGGGCAAGTCCAACGAATACCGCGATTCGATAGTGTCCTAGAGTAGACATTATTGAAATAATTTAGATCGTTACATTGCGAAGCCACATATTCACGTTCCATTTCTATCTAATTACCAACTGATTTTACAGCCTCGTCATATGGTACTAACTCAATGAATCACCACCCAACAACTATTGATTACTATTACAATTTGAGATGGCGGGGTTTGATCTAAAGTACTACTCCTATACAAGCTAGTGAAGCCCCTAGCGAAGTCATCAGCTAGCACAACACTATTGAGAGCGGCCGGTAACATTTCTCGTAAGGATAGTAGAGAACTGTCGTCTAGCTAGATTCCAGGGCGCGTCACAATACGCCAACAGCTTAAAGGCAGCAAAAACTTGTTTCTTTTGAGTTCCTTAACACGGTTCCATGCTTTAATTTGGACCATAGCCATGGTTGCATGCATGTTAGTACTAATTGACCATCTAGATAGATCTAGTTAGCTACTACTCCAACAAAATTTCTATTCCTGGATTAATAATACACCACGCCCACACTAGCTTAGGTTAGTTATTGTTAGATAGGTAGCTCATTGATTAATTACTGATAATTGGCATCAGGTTGAGGTGTCAAGGGTTGTATTATGTCATCAGTGCTAATCATGCTCGATCGCTCCAACAGTCCAATGCATGGACTAATCGTCGTCGTCCCAGCGGAGCACACTGCCGTGCAATGATGCCCTGCAGGGGGCGCATGCGGATTAGTTCCTCTCCACAAAGCCATCATGATCAAGGCCCTAATAATTCTCATTACCCATGATGACATCTCTCTCTCCTCTCTCCTCTCTCCTCTCTCCTCTCTCCTCTCTCCTATCAGCGAGTGTAGCGAGTAGAGAGGGGGATTTTTTTGACAGTGCAGTGGACCATGATGCATGGCCCCCTCCTGCATGCTGCTGGCCCACTTCATCCACATCCATCATATATCCATGGAGGGGAGGGCCGGCCGGCATGGTCGCATGGACCATATGGCCAGCCAGCAGCACCCAACTGACAGTCAGTGGCACGGTACAGGACTGTGTGGTGTGGGGGATCAACTGCATGTGTCTTGTGATTTTCAACACTGCTGCCCCAGCGCCGGATGGAGATCACCCCCACCTCCTAAAGTGGAGAGCTGCTGCCAGAATGGACCAGTGCATGCATGGGACGTACGGACCACACATACATATGCATGCATGCCCTAGCTGCTTGCTTGCTACCTTCTCTCTTCTATTCTCTCTCATCCACTCTCACTCTGGCCCACCCCGGCCACGCTTGTTTCCTTGGAATCTCTCTCTCAGTTGGGAGTTGGGGCACATTCTGATTGGTCCAGCGCATGCGCCTCTAGCAAGGGCCAAGACCATGCAGAAATGCGTTGCTCGTGGAGAGTTAGGCTGTCTTCGACACGAGACGTAGTGCGGAATCTAAATCTAAAATGAGTCTCCTATATAATATTTATAATTTATAATAAAGTATCTATATAGAAGACTTATTTTAGATGTTAGGAGAGGCATAACCCAAATACAAGTATCCTCTCTCCTGAAGACCTATTTGTAGAAAAGGTTGTCTTTTGGATCTTGTTGTTAGAGAAGACTAAAAATAGACATTGAACCATTTGCCTGCAGTGCTACTCAAAGGACGAATGTGTTTTGTATTTTAAGTCGTGGTTGTTGGAGACAGTCTTAGCATAATGCCAAAGCCAAAGCCTAGCTATGTTGTTCTCAGACACATATGGAGTAATAATGTAAAGCAGCCAAAAGTACCAGTATATAAGACATTTGGATCGCGATACTTCGTGGGGTTTAGTTTCGGTAATTGTTTGTTTGCTGCAAATTTCTCACAAACATCTGTCAGAATGGCCCACTCCTAATTTGTACGCACACGGCGCACCCTATGTGTTGTACGAGAACGCACCGCGAATTATTGATTAATACTTCCCTCCGTCCGTAAAAGAATGTAATTCTAGAACAGTGTTATAGTTTAGTACTTCAAATTTGACCAATTATAGTTAAAAAATATAAATATTTATAATATCAAATAAACATCATTAGATTAATTATGAAATATATTTTTATAATAAATTAATTTAGAGTTATAAATATGAATACTATTTACTAGAAACATGATCAAATATGGAGCACTTTAACTGACACGCATACCATAGTTACTTTCTTTCACGGACAGAGGTAGTAAATAACTATTGCGGATGTCTGTACGCATTAGATGTGCGTTTTCATGAATAAACCACTTATAAAATAATTACTTTGTTCATTATAAGTGCTTATTTCTTGAACTCAATTATACTTTTCTACAGCTACAATGCAACATGAAAAAAGGGGGCTGATCTGACCTAACATTCTCTGTGGAAGTTTCCAAACTAAAGAAAATTCATTTCGGCATGATAATTAACTGTGTATACATATTTGCCTCATATTCCCTCTAGTTGCAAATACATTCCATTTTTTGACGTCAATACTGTTATTAGGTGCATGTGTGTGTGTGCAGCGAAAGGGTTATATACAATGCATTAATTATTTTCAAGAATGGAAATTAAATAGAATTTTTCTGTTCCAAACTTTTGAGTCTTCGTGTGGTCTAGTCACCTAGTAAAAGGTTCAATCGTCGTGCACAACTTTTACCCACGTAATCACTTTCAGTGAAAAAGAATGTGCCCGCGAGTGTGTTATTCTAGGTGTGGTTTTGTGTGTTTGCATCTTGTTTAATTTGTAGTAACAAAATGACAGAATGCATCATGTGTTGTCCAAAAAGTGAATCAAGGTACAACTAACAACCCTCATGAGGGATTTGGTAGGTGTCCTTTGAATCACATGATGGCGCGGTAAATTTTGAAGGGTTTATAGGTAGGCCAAACAAACTTAATGCGCGCCAAAACAATGTCACGTCACGTGAAACTTATTGCAAGGTTTAAGTAAATGAAACGAAAGATTAACGGCAACCCTAAACAATTAATGTCATGTCAATGAAGTGATTTGTGAAGTGAAATGTCGCCTTTTCAATATATAAACATCCCATGAAAGCTCTTCACCCTCCCATAAGCATGGCCTGCGTAATGCTAGAAGTTCTAGAGAACAGATATGTCGTCACTCATCACCCACCCATAATAATCAAGCTTCGTTAATAAATTTAACAATTTGTTATAATTAAATCAATACACAAATAAATAACAAAGTTGATCGATAACATAACACAGATGCACTGCTAAATCTTATTGTTACTCATTAGAGGCTTCCAATAATGGAGCCTCAGTTCTAATCTTTGCTAGATGGGCTAGGGAAAAAAAGATAAATCCTAAACTCCGAAAAAATCAGAAAAATCTGACCATCTCAAGAGCTCTAATTGTCATTGATAATAGCAACCATTGGATCTATTTTGTTTTCTAGAAGATTATCCACCTCTGCAAGATGAAAAATAACATAAAATAATCCCTAAATTTGCATTTAAATTACTCACCTCCACCATTATGAAACATAATATAAAATAACCCTTAAAGTTTCATACAAATTACCAATCCTATCATTATGATAGATAATCTAAGTAACCTCTTAAAATTTGTATCTAAATTACAACTTCTGCTATTATTAACAAAAATAAATCCATTTTTTTTTAACAATTGACATTGACCTTTTAAATTTGTCCTAAGTTAACTATTTGAGCTTTGAGCACCAATGTCTAAATTTTACTATAGATTGACCAAACAATTGACATTGCTACATTTATCATATGATTGTTAGCATATATAAATATTTTCACTTAGTACAACATATACAAACTTATAGGTGTTTTAGTAGGAGTAGCATTCACAGAACATTGTAGAACTAAGCATGAAATAAATCAGTTGTACAGCACGCCGACTTGGGGAAAAGGATTTTTTGTTGCATGTTAGCAGAGAGGCACCACTTGGTACTGCTGAAAACAGAAGGACAAATTGCTCCATGCACCATGCAGTTGAAGGACCATTCCTTCCACCGACGCCTGCATGGTCGACCCTACCCACACGGCCATCGGCCACGAGAGAGATAGAGGGCGAGAGAGCTGTCAATGTGGGACCCAAGGAATGTCAGTGCAGCCTGCCTAACGTACCCCACGTATATGATAGGATTATACAATAGGACCGCCCTTGACGAGTCTCTCTTGTGTCTCTGGATCTCTCTCTCCTCCACGGCTGCCATGGGAATGACCTGGTATAGCATGCAGACTAAAATAACAAAACAATGGCGTGTAGGTGAAGAACATGTGGATCTTCCTCGCAACCACCCTGCACACAAATCCTAGAAAACATTCTCTCATCAAACTACGTATCTTTCTTTGTCGATCTGATCACTCTCTCTCTCTCTCTCCTTAATTAACGTTCCAATCCAACTCGATCGATATACTATCGTCCTGTTCGTTTGGGCTGGTTTGGCTTATAAGCCATGACTGAAAGTACTGTTAGCTGGTTTGTGTGAGAGAAAAAACAATGTTCGTTGGCTGATAAACCAGATACGAGCAAGCGAACATGCTGTATATGAAAACAATATAATTCTTTCTCCCCTGGCATGGCAGGGGTATAGAGGGATTAGATCAGAGCTTGGCAGTGTGCAGCAGCAGTATGCGCTGTGAGAAGCAATATACAAATCAGCGCGCACTAGTCGACAGCCAAATACTGCAGGAAGATTAGGTACGCGGACACATGGTGAGAGCGAGGGCAGGGCAGGGTTCTCGCCGCCTACGCTAGCTACGCGTGACATTTGTTTACGGCAGGGGATGATGCGTTGTGCGGATGAGATTGTTTAGCCCCGCTCTTGCCTGCAAATTGGCTGCACGGACGCGCTTTGTTTAGTCCGGCGATCCGCCCCGGGCCGCGGGTTCCAAGGGGAATGTCGGTCACCTGTGCTTTGTTTTCTTGCTGTTCATTCGTTTCGCCCGCCGCGCCCGCCCGCCGAGTGGACGGGTGGTCATGGCGAGAATGTCCGTTTCCTCCCGGCTCTTTATTTTGTAGTCTTTCGGTGTATTGGTGCCCGGCCCGGCCCTGCCCTGCCCTTATTTGCATATTTGCATTGGACCCATGCATCCTAGCTGGGGCACATTTCTTTTAAATAAAGCATATACTAGTAGCTATATGCATCATCATTTGCTAAAAAAAGCTATATGCATCATCATCTTGCTGGACTAATATAATTAAGTATATATATTCTGTACACATAATTCCATTCTTGCTTTATAGTTATATATCATTATTATGGAGTACCAGTAGGCTTCCCGAACATAATGAACCATGCAATTGTTTTTCCCCTTTAACATATTGGTTACTGTGTAGTACTCCCTTAGCTTGGAAATTAAATGAAAAAAATCCATTTTTGCCGCCATGTTGCTACATTTGTATATACCATTATAATCTTGATCCACCAAATTAAAATATGTAGATGATAATTTCTCTAGGATGGTAAGAAAAAAACTAGTATCTTATCAAAAAAAAATTTATTGTGTCTTCAATTCCATCATATAAAGCATCTCCAAGAGTTTTTCTAAAATTCACTCTCTAAATCATCGTTCGGAGAGCCATTAGCATAAAACTTGTTTTCTATATCTTATTACTTTTCAACAGCGTTTATATCCTGTGCACACTCTTGAGAGCTATTCTTTCTATCAATCTTTGACTAATGAGAAATCCGAAATAGAGAATGACTATATTTGGATAACCAAATAAAAAGGCGGTTGGAAGGTGTTTTTTTCACCAAAATCTCTATTCCTAACGATTAGAAAAAAAATAGAGTCTCTTGGAGTTGTTGTAAGTTCTTTTATATTAAACGGTTCGTCAAAATAAGGTTATAATTCATGTGACTATAATCAATGTATTCCGTGGGTAAAGTAGTCAAGAGGTTTGAACGGGTCTAACTGTAGAAATATATGCACGGGCAGCTTTACATGTCATGCGAACAATTATCTAATAATTTTCGTTTCCTTCACACACACAGACGACGACAGACCGTCTTCAGAAACTAGCTAGAATAGCATTGTGTGTGGAAAATGGGTCACACAAAACATTCGTACGTAATGAGTTGTTTAGTTGCAACGCTGCTAGGACGGACAGCCAAAATCTACTATGCTTGACACAATGAAAGAGAGCTTAGGCCTTGTTTGGTTCCTGTAGTGCCTCCTAAAATTCTTGTCACATCGAATATTTGGACATATGCATGGAGTATTAAATATAGACTAATTACGAAACTAATTGCACAACTTGCGACTAATTTACGAGACGAATCTTTTAAGCCTAATTAGTCCATGATTTGACAACGTGGTGCTACAGTAAATATATGCTAATGACAGATTAATTAGGCTTAAAAAATCATCTCGCAAATTAGCCTCCATCTATGTAATTGGTTTTGTAATTAATATATATTTAATGCTTCTTATTAGTATCTAAACATTTGATGTGACATAAATTTTAGGGGCGACTAAAGAATCAAACACCCCCTTATATGATTTTAAAGGGAATATCAGTACGTGATGCGTCATGCGTGCTCATCTTGCAAGGGAAAAAAAAAGGTTAGGAACTGGTGGCCCAGCCCCAACAAAGGGATTTGTTCTTGCTGCCAAGAATCTCACATGCATCCCTACGCTGCTCCTCATACAAGCCACGCATTAATTATATAATTGGATTGGATGCTCGCATGCCTCACATGGAATGCCAACTCCATGGCCTAATGATGGAACAAAGATGCCCTAGAAATGACAGGAAAAAAAATAAAACCAAATAATGCATATATATAATAATAATAATTGGGCCACTTACTAAGTGGCGTGGTGGGCACCGTACCAGATCTATATGACAAGGATGGGCAAATTCAGTTATGAAATGGGGAGAGGGGGAGGTGTAGCATCATGTTCATGTGCATGTGTGTGCCTTGTTCTTTTATGTAGCTGTTAGCTGTGTAGTGGTTAATCACTGTTTAAGCATAGTGTAAGATCATCTAGCAGGTAGCTAGCTAGCTAGGGGAGCATATATAGCGTTCTACTAGTAGGAGTACTGTCCTGTCTACAGACAGTGAGAGAGTTTTAGATGGGGATATCTGCTAAACCACCAGCCTTTTCCTCTAATTGAAGGCCGGGTCCCTAGCTGCTATGGGATTTCGATTTCGACTGCTGTCTGTGGCTTTGCTTCCTGGAGAAGGATGCCCTGTCTGCCAATTATGGGTAGTAGGGATGATGCACTTGCAGCATCGAGCTGTGTGTGCTTAGGTTAAGCCTTCCGTTGTTGTCTCTTTGCGCTTTCTATCATTGATGTGTCGCCTTTATTCATGAAGAAGGAATTCAGATCGACATGCATGTAAGCTTTAGTTTGCCAAAGTATATATCTCAAGGAATCACACGTACTCTTATTTCTACACCACGCCAAAACATACATATGCTAGCATGACTCACTAGCTAGTCACTACGATTTTTTTTAAAAAGGTGGCAAAAGCTTTGCCGAGATTTTATTAGACGATGGAAAAGAAAAAAAAACAGTAATTACAAAGGTGAAAATGGAGACTAATCTCCTTGCTACCACGGTGCTCAGGCCGGTTGCTACTACTACCCCTACTGTACTGAGCGACCTTAACTAAAAACAGTAGCATCTCCAAAACTACCGACAACCCCATCCATCGCGTGTTGTTACTCCTCGGCGACGAAAGGTCTTGTTGCCATTTGATATAGTTGGATGTCATCTTTGCACAATAGGGCTACTTGTCTTGGTTGTAAGGATCTTTGCACAATAGGGCTACTAGTCACTACGATCGATGGTTTTTTTAGAAAGGCACTACGATCGATGGTCAGAGGTTGAATTGTACGATATATATCAACATCATTCCATCCCTCATGGCTAAAAAATCCTGATGGAGATAAAGCCAAAATAAGAAAACTAGCAGGGAAAGAGAAAAGTGGCTTTAGTGGTTATTAGGTGACTGGCCTCTCAGATTAAGAAAGCATGAACTTGTCCTTTATCTGTCGCTCCCCTTCCCAAGTCATATATAGACAAGTTGCTTGACTCCATCGACATGACCACAAGTTGGTTGCGCGCGGTAGCTATATTTGCCGCGCTATCCCATCATAATTCACTTCACACGCAAATATATATTGTATTTAGGCCTTCTTTAGTTGGATGAAATTTAGAAATTTGGCTACTGTAGCATTTTATTTTTTATTTGGCAATTAGTATCAATCATGGACTAATTAGGCTCAAAACGTTTCGTCTCGCAATTTTCAACCAAACTGTGCAATTAGTTTTTTTTCATCTATATTTAATATTCCATACACAGTATCGCAAGATTCGATGTGATGACTACTGTAGCACTTTTTTGGAAAACTTTTTGGAACTAAACGTGGCCTTAATTTGGGACTCAACAAACCACAAACCAAGCCTACTATGCTAGTAGTAGTTGTTCATATCACTTCAGAGATATATTGGTCGACCTTTGAGGATTGAGCTCGTCGACCAAACCGGCCATCAGATGCATGCTTGGATTCCACGAGGATTATATATGCTATATATATAATTAACAATGCAAGTGAGATCCGGAAGGCAAAGGCCTCTATATTTGCGCATGTTGTAGTGTAGTACAACACTGTTAGTGGTTCGAGTTTGGAGATCAGCTAGCAGTAGCACAATCTATCCGTTCCAGGAGTTTCGAGATCGGCGATCAGTGGAGATCGAATTAGCTGCCACTGCTACAGAATCGATTTTTAGGGGTGACTCATAATCATTTGTAGGGGTGGTTTGCTTAGCCGCTCCTACGTAAGGGTCTCTACAAATCATACATTTGTAGGGACGGTTGTAGTACCAGCCGTCCCCTACAAACAGATATTTGTAGGGGCTAGTTCAATCTAGAACCGCCCCTACAGTACGTTTTTCCGTAAAAAAATTCAAATTTATAATTCAAAATCGCGTTGCTGAACGCTCGGCGACCAACGTTCCGAACCGCGTTCACAGTTGCTGAACGCCCCGCGACCAACATTCCGAACCGCGTTCGCGTTGCCGAACGCCCCGCGACCACGACTACAAGCACAAGAGTATTCTATACACTATAATTACAAGTCTAATTCACAAGAATATATACAATCCATTATTAAATATACAAATTTCATATACATTGTTATCAACGTCCTAGAGCTAGCCTTTCAGTCTCCCGAAGGTGTTGGTACTGAGGATTTGTACCTAACTCAGACTCTCGGTCATGGTAGGCGTCTCTGACGTGTACAATCTGGTCCAATATAAAGTTGCAAAGGTCGCCGACGAGCTCTAAGAGTTGGTCATCCTTGTATGGGTCTCTTTTCATTCCTTTCTCTTCTCTCCACTACAAGAGAACAAGTTTCGGTTTAGTATTTCATACCATGTACGAAGTTTTTATACTACGGGTGAAAAGGTTCAAACTTACCCTTAAGGGGTGTCTCCTGTAGGACATCGGTGTTACTCATCATAGAACATATATAATATCCACAATGTACACTCCCAGGCTTCTGCTTGGCGCACTGTGTGTTTTGCATATGAAAATGTTAAGTAATACTTTTGACAGCCATGTAACGGAGTACTGAAGAAGTAAGTTACACTTACCGCACATAGTGTTTTTATAGCCAACTTTTCCTTCCTTGCTGGATCATGTCTTCCATGATGATTAGTGACATAGAACCTAAATGCCCTGTTCGAATTATTTTATCAAATACAACTTGTTAGTATCCAGAAGTGAACGTTATTAGTATGTATACAAACATATAAGTTAATGAGGATTGTCGATATGTATACGTGTTGAGAATCGATATGAAGTCTTTGTATATCACCGTGTCCTTATCTAATGAATCAAAGACCCATGTCATGCTCCTCCCGATATCGACGGCTATACAAATCCAGTGATTGCTGCATGGATTTAATCATAGAACTAGATAAGCTCTTTTGCATTCGAATAAAATATATCGAACAAAGCTTTAAGTATAGAGTTGAACTTACTCGAAGTTGTATGGTAGCCATATAGTAGAGTGTTGTTGGATATTTTTGAAAGCCAGGGCAATGTATGCCGCAACCTTAAGGGACTCTTCCCTTAGTTTCGCCATACGGATGTGCTCTTTCTCCCGAAGAGTCTTTGCAGCAGCTAGCTCTTTGGCATCCAGTGTCCACCGTTTAGGGTAATTAAAATTTGTTTGGGCTATAGGTTGAGGGCCTACATACCTGGCTTTCACACTTGACATTTGTTTGATAATGTGCACTTGCATTCTACAAATCACGGCGTGGGTTAGTTACAACAAAATTCAAAGATTACATTCATATCATATCGGGAGGACAAGGACTTACAGGCACCATGTGCGAATTAGATTCATCTCCATTTCTCCCAGGTGAAAGCATGTTTGCATGTCATTGAAGTCAAAGACAATTTTCCCGACTAGGCTTCCAAATGTGCCGGTGGAGAAGCATGCTTGTATGATATCTATGCTCATTGGGAGAACACGCAAGTACCAATCATGGAACCTTCTCATTCCAAGTGGTAGGCGCTGGATGTCTCGGTTTGGTAGGAAGGGCTTGCCTCTTTTATATATTTTCGGGCAATCCTTTGACCATTTGATGGCATTAATATTTGGATATTGCTTTGTAATTTGGTGGAGTTTGCTAGTGACGGCCTCCTCAAAACCCCGTGATGGGACTTTTTAACTTGGTTCTCAGGCTTCAACTGGTCATGGGAATACCACTTGGATACCGACGAGACGTCTTTGATCGGAACATAAACTGGCCTTATGATGATTGGATGCTTCTTTTGAAGTTCCCATTCAGCACGTCCTCATCTTCTTGTGCTGCAGCTTCTTTAGGAGGCACTCGTTGTTCATGTATCGGCCGTGCTTGTTGAGAAGACTGTGATATCTCATGATGCACTTGCTCGATACGAGCTGAAGAAGGTTGTGGTATCTCATCAGGCACATGCTCGCTAGGAGACGAAGAAGAATGTGGCATCTCAGGAATATGGGGGTCACGAGACGGTGAAAATATCTCCCCGACCTCAACAACTCGCTCCAAATTTGGGAGAGGGGGAGGCGGCGAAGAAGCAGTCAATATAATGTCCCGTTTGTGCCAGAGGATGAACTGCCCCATAACGTCTCCTGAGTAACACCAGCCCCTCGGGAGTTGCGTAGTCTATCCTCCACTGCATGAACTCGGGCGTCACTGTATGCACCTCGACCCTAGTGTAGTCCAGTGGTATCTTATTATTGTGGTGTAAGCTACCGGGAGGATGTGCCACACCCTGTTGCCACCTCCATTCACAGTGTTCTACCGGCCGCTGAGAAACACCAAGGTGCAACTAGTTGGTTCCCAGTATACGATCGACTAGGGTTGTGGCTGTAGTGGAACTTTGGCTGCTAGGAACTTTCAGAGGGCTGCCAACTGGTGCCCTTCCCAGCCAGCCTACCCTTATGACGAGAATCGGGTTTACCAATCCCTTTTTGTACTTTTAGGTACTCTTGACAACACTCAACAACTTCTTCAGTACTGTAACCCTCTATCATAGAGCCCTCTGGGTATGCTCGATTATGCACGTATCGACTTAGAACCGACATGAACCACTCGTAGGACCACATTTCATGCAAGTAGCAAGGGCCCAACGCCTGTATCTGATGAACCATGTGAATCATGAGATGTGGCATTATATCAAAAAAAGCAGGAGGTAAACACATCTCCAGTTGATTTTGTGTCTCCACCACAAATTCATGTCGGTCACTCAGCTCTTGCTTGTCAATCGTCTTCTATGAGATCTTCGAAAAGAAGTAGCACATGCGGGTGATGGCCATTTTCAAGAACTCTGGCTTTATAGCTCTGATTGCAATAGGTAGAAACACTGTCAGCATCATATGGCAATCGTGAGCCTTGTAGTGTGTTATTGACAAGTCCTTCATCGACACTAGCTTCTTCACATTTGCTGAAAACCTAGTCGGGACTTTGATCCCCCTCAGGAAAGTGCATAGAGCCCTCTTCTCGTCTAGTGTTAGGTTGAAGCATGCCACGGGCAGAGTGTATTTTCTATTAGCCTCAGGTACTGGGTGAAGCTATGGCATCACGTTTAGCTGCACCATGTCTTTCCGTGCTTTCAGACCATCCTTTGACTTGCCTGTGTCCATCAAGGTAGCAATGAGACTCTCAAAAACATTCTTCTACACGTGCATAGCATCAATGGCATGGGGGACCTCCAAGTCTGGCCAATAAGGCAGATACTGAAAGAAGATCGATTATTTCTTGAAAGGTACGCCTTCGACAGGAGGTGTGCTTCTATCTCTGTTCGTCCCATCCATATTCTTCTTTCCATAGACGACGCGTATGTTTTTCACCATTGTGTACACGTGTTCTCCATTATGATGTCTCTCCGGAGGGGGTTCAATCTCTGGAGTGTTGTCATAAAATCTAAAGAACAATTTGCTACGGTACTTGTGACTTGTCTTTAAGAAGCATCGGTTCCTTAGGTAAACTATCTTCTTGGATGCATCTAGGTACACCCAAGTAGTACCATCCAAGCAAACCAAGCATCTCGTCTTCCCTTTGATCTGTTCAGACAAAGTAAACAGCACGGGGTAATCATTGGTAGTAATAAATATTATTGCTCTACATATGAAGTCCTCCTTTTGGAATGCATCGTACATCTGCTCTCCATGCCTCCATAGCCTCTGCATTTCTTGCATCAAAGGCTCGAGGAACACGTCTATATCAATGCCTGGTTGTTTAGGGCCAGAAATAAGAATAGTGAGGAGAAGGTACTTTCTCTTCTGACACAACCATGTTGGAATGTTGTACATCGTCAAGATCACTGGCCATGTGCTGTGGTCGCTCATCCTCTCATTGAAGGAATTCATTCCATCAGTGCTCAAGCCAAACCGTATATTTCTTGGGTCATCGCTGAATTCTTTGTGCTTCTCATCAAACCTTTGCCACTTACTACAATCAGCCGGGTGTGCAATCTTATCATCATCCACCTTGCGCTCATCATCCCATTATGTCATGAGTGCGGCTTCTTTAGGGTTTAGGAAGATACGTCTTAAGCGGTCGGTCACTGGTAGGTACCACATTACCAAGGCAGAAATTCTTCTCTGCTTTGCATCATTGCCTAATGGAGTGTCCTCTAGGGGCTGAGATTCTTATACCACCTTTTTTGTACCCTTCTTATTCCTCTTTTTTCCCATGGAGGCTTCGTCCCCACCGTAAAGGTCATTGTTCTTGTATCGGCTGGCCCCACACCAGGGACATTTATCCAGTGACTTGAACATTTCGCCATGAAAAAGTATACAGTGGTTGGGGTATGCATGGAGTTTTTTCAACCCCCATTGTCAATGGACTTATGACCTTATTCGCTTGGTATGTGTTGGCAGGAACTGAGTTTGGTTGTGGGAGCACCCATGACAGGAGATGCAATAGATCATTGAAACTACAGTCTGACCAGCCGTACTTAGCCTTTAGGATGTGCAGCTTAAGCACAAAACGTAGCAATGCCCAATGTGTCGGACAACCCTTTTCAATACCATACACAGTCTCCTTCGATGCTTTTGTCACCCTTTCCAAATTTTCTAGACCTTTTGGGCTATTTAGTAAAATCTCTGGTCCAAGGGCTCGACTCATGTCCTCCAAATCATCTTCATCCCCGACACGTGCTCCACCATCATTATTGGCACCACCTTCGTCGTTACCATCCCAACCACCAGCATCACCACCTTGTTCATTGCCAAACTCGAAATCCATTCGTGCATTAAGCTCTGCTGAATATTGGGATAGTGATTCTATGGTTTCGTCGTCGTATTCCTCCTCATCCTCATCGTTAACAATAACCGTTTCACCATGATGAATCCATACTGTGTAGTCCTCAACAAATCCTCATATAATCAAATGTGATCTGATGATAGTCACATCTGTCCATGCCATACGGTTCTTGCAATCTTTATAGGGACAAATAATTGTATCATTATTCTCTTTCAATGTCGTTGCATGCTTCTTTGCTGCTTTAATAAATTTATCCACCTCTTCACAGAAACCGGCTTTGAACCTTAACGAACCATACATCCAAGAGTTCCTGTACTCCATCTTTTACAACAACAACACAAACATTAAAGGACTACTTTTTCAGATATATATATAAATGAATCAAATTAATAATTATTTGAGAATATTTGTATATACTTCAGATATATATGAATATAAATCTAATATAATTACATGAAGCATACAAACACACCATGGTAGAGGAAAATTAATTAATGGCCCATTTATCCATAATTAATTAAAATATACATTTATTGATTACAATAAACAATTTTAAAGACAACAATTAGCAACAATTATACTTTACCCAATATCTTTCATACAAACCTTAGTCCAAAATTACAAAAATAAAATTAATAAAAAAAACCACACCCTAGATCTAGATCTACATGCACATAAAATATGCATAAAACTAACTAATTGTTCACTAAAATCAAGAAACATGGACCAAATAAGGGTATGATCTTGTTCCCCTCCCTAATTTACCCTAGTACATTTGAAACTTGGGTCTAATTTGCTTCATAAGTAGCTCAAGCACCGTAGAGAGAAAAAAACAAAACTTTAATTACTCACTAACCAACCATTAAAACTACAAAAAAGTGTGGAATAGCATTTTCTTACCTTCTACGACCTCTCCACCAAAGGATTTGAGATCAAAACCTTCCCCCCTAGTAAAGCAATTTTTGGGATGTGCCCAAAGCCTCCCCACCTTTCTTTCACGGGTTGGAGTGAGTGACCCGAGGAGGAAGAAGGTGTTGTAGTTGTTTTATATGTGGGTCATTTGTAGGGACGGCTGGTGATTGAGCCGCCCCTACAAATCGGAGTTATTTATACGGGGGCCATTTATAGGGGCGGCTGGTGATTGAGTCGCCCCTACAAATCGGAGCTATTTATACGGGGGCTATTTGTAGGGGCGGCTCAATCACCAACCGCCCCTACAAATAGAAACGCCGGGGGCGGCTGGTGAGTGAGCCGCCCCTACAAATCAGACCCATTTGTAGGGGCGGCTCGTATCACTAGCCGCCCCTGCTGTTCTATTTGTTGGGGCGGCTGGTGTCTGAGCACCCAAGCATGACACTGTAGGGACGGCTCTATCACCAGCCGCTCCTCTAAAAAATTCGACCCGTTGCTAAAAATCATTTTTTTCGTAGTGTGCCAGGGGCATCCGGGCATGGCCTTAACAGGAGAAAACAATGCTAATTACCCGGCAAACACTGAGCTCTGCAACTGCAAGTGCTACTAGTATTAGGGCCTGTTTAGATTCCAAAAAATTTTGCGTAGTATCCGTCACATCGAATCTTGCGGCACATGCATGGAATACTAAATGTAGACGAAAAAACTAATTGCACAGTTGGGTGAGAAATCGCGAGACGAAACTTTTGAACCTAATTAGTCCATAATTAGACACTAATTGTCAAATACAAACGAAAGTACTACAGTAGCCAAAATCCAAAAAAAAAAAATGGATCTAACCGTGGCCTTAGTGTGAGCACTGAGCACACTACAGCTAATCGATCTTTTTTATTCGTGGCGTGTGGAGGGGGAGATCCATGATCGAGCATGAGCTAGCTAGCTGGGGGCCGGGCTGGGCCGCTGGCCGGGGTGAAAAGACGAGAAGGCATCCGATTCCCATCGATCCGATCCGATCCGTTGGTTGGGGACTCGAGAAAGGAATGTCGGCCGGCCGCGGCCGGTCGGCAGGCACCACGCCTCCTACTGCCCTCACTCCCTGTCACGCTCACGTATCGTCCGGTCCGGTGTCAGTCCCCCCAACAGACAAAGACAGCGGGCGCGCGGCATCCCATGCCATGTCGTACAGCTTCAGATCAGCAGCGACGATCGAGCTCCACGCCGGCGACGCGCCCATGCATCTGTATTCACGCCCAAGGAATCCCTCATCTCTTTTGCTACTCCACATCTCACATCTACTACGCCCTTGTTTAGTTGGGTGAATTTGGATTTTGGGGCTACTGTAGCACGTTCGTTTTTATTTGACAAATAATGTTCAAACATGGACTAATTAGGCTCAAAACGTTCGTCTCGTAATTTCCCACCAAACTGTGCAATTAGTTTTTCTTTTCGTCTACATTTAATATTCCATGCACGGGCCGCAAACATTCGATGTGACAGGTACTGTAGCAACTTTTTGGAAGTTGGGCACCAACTAAACACGCGCTACATAGAAGTGCTGCTGCCCTGCTGGCTAGCAGTATGTATAGCTGATCAAGCTCGGAGACCAAAGAATTGTGCCCCTTCTTTTGAAGGATACGGCCGGTTTTTCTTTTTCCATTTTTTTAATTTTGCACCTCAACCACCATCCATGTCACCCGGCCCATGTTTGTTTCAAGGGATGCGCGCCACTGTAGCTTAGTAGTGCGGTGCAGTGATTAATACTGGACGTGTCCGATATTTGCAGGAGCAGTGCTGTTTTCTTTTGGGAGTTTGCTCGTTTGTGCTTTGATCTGTGTTCCGTTTGCTCTGTGGTGACCCGCTGTGTTCTGAGGGAGCATCCACCCTTCTCTAGGGTCGTGGTCATCAAGTCTTTCGTGTATGCTTTTTGAGGATTGATGTTGGGACAGTGGTCGAAGATTTCGAAAGAAATTTGAGGCTCCCATTCACCCCCCCCCCCTCTGGTCGCCGTTTCCGGTCCTTCAATTGGTATCAGAGCCGGTTAAGGATCATTCCACCTTAATCGGTCCGTGATCCACGAAGGCGACATGGAGCGTGGTTCTGGCAAACCACCGCACTTCGATGGGTCAAACTATCCTTATTGGAAGATCCGCATGTCTATGCATCTCCAGGGGATTGATTGGCTCGTCTGGGAAATTTGCGAGGATGCTACTTACGTTGTGCTCCCTACCGCGGCCCGTACCACCCAGGATCACAAGGATCAGCACAACGCAAATAGCAAAGCTCGCAGTGTGCTTTTCTCGAGTCTTTCGCTTTCTGAGTTCGAGCGTGTCTCCGATTGTACTACAGCTCGAGAGATCTGGGTGAGGCTTCAGAGCTATCACGAGGGGACCACACAGGTCAAGACCAGACTCTACGAGACGTACAAGCGCGAGTACGAGAACTTCTCTCAGCTTGATGGCGAGTCCATCGATGCCATGTTTTCCCGCTTTTAGACTATCGTCAACAAAATGAAAGCGAACAAGGCCAACCTACCTTATAGTGATCATGAGAGGGCGCTCAAGCTTCTCTATGCCCTTGATCGAAAGGTATGGGATGTGAAGGTGTCGGCGATCATCGAGTCCGCCAACTACGACACCCTCACTGTTGACGAGCTTTTCAGCAAGCTCAAGTCCACAGAGATCGACTACCAAACCCAAGCCAAGCTCAAGAATCCCTCTGCACCAACCATGGCTTTGGTCTCAGGTAGTGGTTCAAGTTCATTGACTAACCCTTCACAAGCTTCTTTCTCTTTGTCGTGCTTGATGTCAGTCACAGAGGAGCAGCTGGAGTCTCTTGGGGATGATGAGTTGGCACTCGTCATCAGTCGGTTCTCTCGGTTTCACAACAACCGTTTGAATCGCCGACGCGATGGTGGCCCGAAGGAGGGATGCTATGGATGTGGAGATCCGGACCACTTCGTCGCGCACTGCCCCAAGAAGAAGCCCTTCATCAACAAGTACGACTCCGGCAAGCGCAAGGATAAGCGCGACTACACCTCTGGCAAGCACAAGGCCAAGGGCAGTTTCGACAAGGAGGCGATCAAGAAGGCGTACCGCAGGAAGGCCAAAGCTCAAGAACGCGCCTTCCTCGCCTCCCTCAGCGACCTCGACGACGACTCCGACGATGATCACTCTTCTTGTCCCTCGACCGACGATGAGTCCGAGAAGAAGCGCGAGGACAAGCTCAACGGTCTCTGCTTTGTCGCCGGTGCAAACCGTGGTGGGTTTTGCACTATGGCGGTTGACGGTGGAGCAAAGCTCAAAAAGGACATCGACGTCAACGACGACGAAAACGAGGTACCACCCACACTTGACTCACTTATGCTTGAGCTTGATACTATGAATGATACATTAATGAGTCAAGATAAGTTGCTTAAGCGTGCTGCCCGCGAGAGAAAAGAGTTTAAGGACCAGCTAGAGGTTGCTTTGAAGGAGTTGGAGCTTGCCAAGAGTGGTGTAGTGGTGTTAGAGGAGGAGGAGTGCGATGAGTGCGCTATACACATGTCTAACCTCTCTGACTTGCAATCCAAGTATGCTGTTTTGCTTGATGAATGTGATGAGTTGAAGTCTCATTCTGGGTTGCTCGGTGCGTGCAAGTCCTGCTCAGGCTTGCAATCTGAGTTGGCAGAGAAGGTTGCCAAACTTGCTGAGTTTGAGAAGGCCAACTTAGATAGCATCACCACTACATGTGTTCGATGTGAAGCTTTGGTGTTGGAGCTTGAGTCCTGCAGGCACGACAAGATGGGAACCGAGGAAGAAAACACACAACTTCGGTCCATCTTGAGCTGGGTGTCGTGCAGTGAGCCCCAGTTGGGCATGATGGTGAGCCAGTTCAGGCGGGGAACTGACTCATCGGGAGTAGGCTTTGCTATAGGTGGGAAGGGTGAGCATGTCTATGGCAAGGTTGGTGAACATAGTGGTTTGAACCCAAGTGAGAAACCCACCAACACTCCCAAATTGATCAAGATCCCTCCACCAGAGTCTACCAAGCCTATGATCAAAGATGGTGTGTTTGAAGAACCACCAAAAGCTCCACCATCCAAGCAAGTTTGGGTTCCCAAACCGAACCACTTTCGGAACTCACTCGATACTCTACCCAACATCTCTAGTGCACCCCTTCCTAAAGCCAAAAAGCCTCAGAGAGTAAACCACATCCACAAGAGAGTGAGTCAACCACCATCCAAGAGAGAGGTGAGGTACCACTGTGACTATTGCCATAGAGATGGTCATTTGGCTGAGTTTTGCTTTAGGAGGAAGAGAGATGAGCGGCGTGAGTACGAGTTGAACAATCAGAACATGTACCGTCCTCCCCATGGCGTACATGTACCACCTGTTCAGAGGCACAGTGTTAGGCCTAGAGGTGCAATGCCTCAAGGTGCTAGGCCTCAGGTGGCGAGACCACGTGGTGGTCGTGCCCGGCGTGGCCCAAGTCATGATCTATATGACTCTGGACCTCGCGACGGTGGCTTTCAGTCCCACACTCCTAGCGGACCACGTTTTCCCCCACGTGGTGATCGCTTCTCTCCAATGGGACATGGCATGTATGGTGTTTTTCCTAACACTTTTCCAGGGCAAATGACTCAACACTGGTATTCTCCTCATTTCACTAACCCCAGTGTTGTGCCATTTGCTCACCCCCTGTCTTTCTATTGATGCAGAGCGGAGGCCTAGAGAACACGTGGCTTGTTGATTCCGGCTGTTCGCGCCACATGACCGGAAGTTCCAAATGGTTCTCCAGCCTCGACCCCATGCAATACAAGGAGTACATCACATTTGGGGACAATAGCAAAGGTAAGGTGCTGTCTCGTGGGACCATTCGGGTCAATGAGTCTTTTATCTTGAAGGACGTTGCTTTGGTTTCAAGCCTGCATTTTAATTTGCTCTCTGTTTCGCAACTCCTTCAAGATGGGTTTGAGGTGCGCTTTAAGACTGGACTTTCTCGTGTGCTCGATTCTCAGGGACATCTAGTGTGTCAGATCGTTCCTTTTGGCCGAGTTTTCAGAGCTGATTTCTCTCAGTCTTTCGGTTCTTCTCGCTGTTTGGTTGCCAGATCTTCTTCTGATTTGTGGAAGTGGCATAGGAGACTTGGTCACTTGAGCTTTGATCTCCTAGTGAGGTTGAGTTCTCTTGACATGATCCGAGGATTGCCCAAACTTAAGTTTGAGAAGGATCTGGTATGCCATCCCTGTCGCCACGGAAAGATGGTGGCTGCTTCCCATCCTCCAGTGACTCAGGTCATGACCACGAGACCTGGTGAGCTACTCCATATGGACACTGTTGGTCCGGCTCGGGTTCGGTCAGAGGGAGGGAAGTGGTACGTTCTAGTGATCGTGGATGATTTTTCTCGTTATTCTTGGGTGTTTTTCATGGAGGGCAAGGACGAAGCGTTTTCTCATGCTCGTGACTTGATCTTGAGGTTACAAACTGAGTTACCAAAGAATGCCATACGAGCTATCCGCAGTGACAATGGCACTGAGTTCAAAAACTCTCAGTTTGACACCTTTTGTGCTTCCTTGGGTCTTGAACATCAGTTTTCTTCGCCCTATGTCCCTCAGCAGAATGGTGTTGTTGAGCGCAAAAATCGGACTTTGGTTGAAATGGCCAGGACGATGCTCGATGAGCATAGGACTCCTAGGCGTTACTGGGCCGAAGCCATCAACACCGCCTGCCATGTTTCAAACCGCATTTTTCTTCGTGCTTTCTTAAAGAAGACATCCTACGAATTGCGGTTTGGGCGTCCACCCAAGGTGAGTCATTTTCGAGTCTTCGGTTGTAGGTGCTTCATTCTTAAGCAAGGTAATCTTGACAAGTTTGAATCTAGATCTTCGGACGGTATATTTCTCGGTTACGCTTCTCATTCACATGCGTACCGTGTGCTTAATCTTGAGACTAACCGTGTCGTGGAGACTTGTGAAGTCACCTTCGATGAAACCATGCCCTCTTCTATTTCGGTCTTTGAACGTGCAGGTGATGAAGAGATGGGTGATAGCATTTTTGTTGAGGATGACGATGACGTCGATTGGGATGATCCCAAGCCATCTCAACCGGCTGCCCCGATCGAGCCAGCTTCGACCACTTCGGCTCACGGCCCTGAGCCCTCCACCTCTACTTCATGGGGTCCGTGCGAGCCGCTTCCTCAATCGACTGAGGAGGCTCCAGCTGTGCATGAGGGGGAGGCGACTTCGTCTTTGGGTGCACCTCGACATATCCAGCGACGCCATCCTCCTCAGACCATGATCGGCGACATCGACGAAAGGGTAACGCGTTCCAAGTCTTATCATATTTCCCATTTCGCTCATTCTGCTTTCGTAGCTTCTTTTGAGCCTCGAGATATTGGACACGCACTATCTAATGCCGATTGGGTTAATGCTATGCACGAGGAGTTAGAGAACTTTGAGCGGAACCAAGTGTGGGTTTTAGTTCCACCTCCACCAGAGTGCCACCCCATAGGTACAAAGTGGGTTTACAAGAACAAGCAGAGTGAGGATGGGGTGGTGGTGAGAAACAAGGCGAGATTAGTGGCTCAGGGTTTTTGCCAAAAAGAGGGAATAGACTATGAAGAAACCTTTGCTCCTATTGCCCGTCTAGAAGCCATTAGGATTCTTTTAGCATATGCAGCTTCGAAAGGGTTCAAGCTGTATCAGATGGATGTAAAGAGTGCCTTCTTGAATGGGTACATAGAGGAAGAGGTTTATGTGAGGCAACCCCCTGGCTTTGAAAATCCAAAGTACCCCAACCATGTTTTTAAACTCCACAAAGCCTTGTATGGTTTGAAACAAGCCCCGAGAGCCTGGTATGAGCGTTTGAAAGCTTTCTTGCTTGATAAGGGTTTTAGGATGGGTTCCGTAGATAAGACTCTGTTCCTCCTCAAGCAAGGCACAGACATCCTTTTGGTTCAGATATACGTGGATGATATAATCTTTGGTGGCTCTTCTCATGCTCTTGTTGCCAAGTTTTCAGATACTATGAGCAGGGAATTTGAGATGAGCATGATGGGCGAATTGACTTTCTTCCTTGGGCTACAAATCAAGCAAACTCGTGAGGGGACGTTCGTGCACCAAGGCAAGTACACCAAGGACGTGCTCAAGAAATTTGATATGGGAGAGGCCAAGCCTCTTTCGACGCCCATGTCAACCACGACGGCCCTGGATGAGGACAAGGAGGGAGAAGCAGTGGACCAGAAGGAATACCGAAGCATGATCAGGGTCCCTGCTGTACCTAACGGCGACGAGACCGGACATCCAATTCGCAGTCTGCTTGTGCGCGCGTTTTCAGTCTTCTCCGCGCACGTCTCATCGTCAAGCCATCAAGCGGATCCTCAGGTACCTTCGTTTCACACCCGAGTTTGGTCTTTGGTTTTCAGCTTCCTCCTCCCTTTCTCTTTGTGGGTATTCTGATGCGGATTATGCTGGTTGTCGTGTTGAGAGGAAGTCCACTTCGGGGACTTGTCAGCTTCTTGGATCTTCTCTTGTGTCTTGGTCTTCTCGCAAGCAGTCTAGCGTTGCCCAATCCACCACAGAAGCTGAGTATGTTGCTGCTGCTGCTTGTTGTTCCCAGTTGCTTTGGATGATAGCTACTCTGAGAGACTTTGGGTTAGAGTTTAGGCGAGTGCCTTTGTATTGTGACAGCACCAGCGCCATAAGTGTAGCCAAAAACCCAGTCCTTCACTCAAAGACAAAGCACATAGAAGTTCGCTTTCACTTCTTGCGTGACCACTATGAGAAAGGTGATATTGATCTGCACCACATTAATACCCAAAACCAGCTCGCAGATATCTTCACCAAACCACTTGACCAAGCCCAGTTTGCTCGCTTGCGAGGGGAGCTTGGAGTTTGTTTCCCTTTTTAGAGGAGGGGAACTTTGGTTGTTGTATTCTAGTTTTGCTTTTCTTTGTAGTTTAGTCTTTGTTTTTGTTTTTATATCATACTTGCATATCATATCATCATGTATCATATTGCATCCTGAGCTTCATCCTTATAGTAGCTAGATTGACACTATGCTCTTGTTGGGGATGTTATGGATATACATGATGTGCTTTTGGCTTAGGCTCCTCTTGATCAATTGATGCATGTTATGAGCTAAGCTTATTTTCCAAACTGTGAACTTGATTAAAACTTGTTGAAACATGAAATGTGTTCACCACTACTTGTGGCACTAGCATGTGTAGAATGTGTTGAGATCTTTTTTCTTGCTTCATGTATATGCTTAGTTGCTACGGCTCATACTTTGAGTTACACACTTGCTTGAGAAACTTGAATTTGTGCTAAAACTTGAAAATCAAACTAAGTGAATTGAAAAGATCGGGATGGGTCTGTACTATCCTATGTCAGAGTATCGAGACAGCTCCAAATTGCACTTATTGGTGAACTTGAGCTCTGTAATGGATACCGAGATCATTGTCTTAAGCTTCTGATTGCTTTTGGCATAGGCTTGACATGGTCGCTAAGTCAGGTTTTGGTGGCACAGATAACCTCCCGCACACACTTGTCTGACAAACTTTGGTAATAAGCTGCATAACTCTGATAAATTTCAATTGGTGTCTAAAATTTGATCAAACCACAAGTTTGTCTCATGACATGATGTGTGAACTTTGTTTGGGGTAGTTCACTTTGCATACATGTGTAGCACAAGGTCGATCTCCTGTCTATTTTTGCTATGTGCTCCTTTGGTGGTGAACCCTCTTTTAAAATTGCTCAAACTTGATCAAAATTGCTTAAATGCCATATTTCGTCTCATTTGGTCACTTTGAGCATTTGCTAGCACTTGTATGTGTTGCTATATATACATGACAGCATCAACTAGAGCCTCTTTTCAATCTACTTACTATAATCTTGAAGCTTCTGCATTCGTGCATTTCTGCATTCATAGCATAATTTGAGGGGAAGATGCAATCTTTGGGCTCTAGCTTGATAAGTGCATGTGTCAACAAGGGGGAGAAGTTTCCACACTCACAATGTCACCTAAAGTTGAGCGATATGCATTCATTTGAGAGAGATTGCACTTGTTCAGGGGGAGTTGCATTTGAGGTGTTTTGCTAGATGTGTTGAGCTTTTGCCTCTTCTGGAGGGTCTAGCAGTTTTGCATTTGAGGTGTGTTGCTAGATGTGTTGAGCCTTTGCCTCTTCTGGAGGGTCTAGCAGTTTTTCGGTTTTTCGAGCTTTGCTAGTGGTGTTGAGCCCGTTGCCTCTTCTTGAGGGCTAGTTTTGTTTTACTTGGTTGCGTCGAGCCGTTGCCCATGTCTTTGGGGACCAAGTTTTGCTCACCTTCAAATGACCCAGTTTTTGGCTTTTCTTTGGCTTTTGGTCATTTGGGTGAGTTCTTTCTTTTCTCTTCTTCTTCTTTTTCTTTTGCTCAAGCTGTTCGTGTATTGGTGTTGACAATGCACTCATCAAGGGGGAGATTGCGAACACAAGGTTGACAAGTACCCTTGTGTGTTCGTTTTGTGATGAGTGATTGTCAATGTGATCCACGAAGTAGGTTGAGTGGTGACTAACCCTACCATGGCGAAAGCTATGTGTGCGACATGTCTTTTGGCTTGTGTTGTGCAGGTGTGGAGCTCGGATGTGGTGGTCGACGGACGAGGTGAAGGTCAAGGAGGACGTGCCGTGCCGACAGACCGGGAGCGGTGAAGGACGGACGTGAGGCTTGGACCGAGGGACCCAGAGGCCGGGTGACTAGCCATGGTGGCTGACACTTGGGACATCGACAAGTGCAAGAAGACATGGAGTGACGGTGTTGACCGGGTCAAGACGGCGGACGCGTGAGTCGAGCGAGGCTCAGGAGGACTTGTCGGGCCGGCCGATCGAGGACGGCAGGTGACACGCGTCGGATGGCGGGGGACGCGTATGGAGTACGCTACTCGCGGACGGTTTGATGGTTTGGGCCTCAAAACCATCGGATGGACGGTTTACGGGTTTGGGCCTCAAAACCCGGGCGGAGGTTCCGAGGAGGGACGGACGGCACGTGGCGGCATCGGGGAGTTCGCGTCGAGGCGAAGCTACCGGTGAGAAGGCGCGGTGGCCGTCGGATCAAGATTACACCGGGTTGGACAACAACGCCCTTGGGCTTAGCGGTTCAACTCATTTGTATCCAGGGGCAAAACTGGGAATGTGTAATAGCCCTGTTAAATAGGATGAGGGAGCCCCCATCTCCCTCACCTCCTCCAGTTTTCATTTTCTCCTTTAGGGTTTCTTCCTCTAGTTTGCTTCCATGTATGAGAGAGGTCCACAACTCAAATTGTGACTTGGTTTTGAAGGAATCGGTGGCCGTAACCACCGTATGTCCTCCGGGATTCATGATTTAGTTGTGTTCTTGATGTGATTTTGGTGTTCTTCACGAGCTCCTTTTGTCCCTTCTTGTTTCCCCTCTCGTTTCTTCGATTTGGGATGGTTTTGGTTCGTTCTTGTTGCCTTGGATCGATCAGTGACATGAGTAGAAGCTTTCCACCGAAGGAAATCCACTAATTCCTCACGAGATCGCAGATCCGGGCAATTTTAGTTCTTGACCTATTTCTTGGGGGTTTTCTTCAATTCCTTCGATTCACGGAGTTAGAGTTTGTCTCGGGCTATGATCTTTTAGAGGTTGCCTTTCTACTCGCTTGTGAACTCTTGTGCAAAATTTCAAGTCATTTGGAGTTGATTTGATCAAGTTATGGCTTGATTTAATTTTTCTCGAGAAACTGCTCGTTCATACCGGACGTGTCCGATATCATACCGGACGTGTCCGATATTTCTCACTTTGGAGTTTTGAGCTGAAATTTTGTGGAGACCTTCCCTTGGTGTCTAAAGAGCTATGGTTAAAATTTCATGATTTTTGGACACCGTTTGATCGGGGTTTTGGATTTTTCTCTTTTGGTCAGCTTGCTGCTGAAAATCCCGGACGTGTCCGATATCATACCGGACGTGTCCGGAAAATACCGGACGTGTCCGATATAATACCGGACGTGTCCGATATTTGCAGGAGCAGTGCTGTTTTCTTTTGGGAGTTTGCTCGTTTGGGCTTTGATCTGTGTTCCGTTTGCTCTGTGGTGACCCGCTGTGTTCTGAGGGAGCATCCACCCTTCTCTAGGGTCGTGGTCATCAAGTCTTTCGTGTATGCTTTTTGGGGATTGATGTTGGGACAGTGGTCGAAGATTTCGAAAGAAATTTGAGGCTCCCATTCACCCCCCCCTCTGGTCGCCGTTTCCGGTCCTTCACACACATCAGTGTGCAGTGCCAGATCAGTACCGTGTTCATCTCGTCACACATACGGCACAAACATAAGCAGGAGCTAGCAGTCACCTCCTGATCCGAACATGCATGCATGGATGGATCGCAAACGACGAGATCGTGCATATGCTGAGCACGCATGCTTGTGGTACAAGCAAGCAAGAAGATCGTTAGAATTCTTCTCTTCCGCTTCCCCAGCAATATCGCCTTGACGTCGATACCCACGGATGGATGTCCTCTCCTCTCCTCGCAGCAGGACGCACGCAAATGAATGCAAGTTAATTAAAGCTAGCAAGCGCGGGGACCGGGGGGGGGGGGGGGGGGGGGGGGGGGGGGGGGGGGGACGTACACCACTGTACACGAGACGACGCAACGTCGATGCGCTAACAAGCGCCGATCTGATGGATGCCCGCGCGGCGCGGTAGCCGACACCAACACGCCAAATTAACCTGACAGGCGACCGCACTCCAACCGCCGCGACGACGACCGGGACCGGCCGGTCGACGACAGAGACCGGGCCAGCCGTCGCCCATCGCCGCCGTCCGCACTCCCTCCTCAGCGCCGCGCCCGGTCTGGAGTCTGGACGAGCGCGCGCGGACGATAATAGGACCGGACGGGGGCTACATGCTATACACGACTGACTGACCGACCGATAGGTTAACCGTTGCGATCGTCGACGTCGTGTGGTCGTCCTCGATTGAAACCACCGACGCCGCGCGGTCGATGTCGCGAGCAGGTAGCCTTGGTTTGCTCCGCGGGAGACCGAGTCGCTGTCCTGCTTGATCTGCATAGCCGCTTGTTCAACGTACGAGGTACGACCCTGCTGTGCAGCTGCAGTCCTGCAGAGATATCATTATGTCCGTCCGCGCCTCCGCGATGATATATAGCCCGGCCGCCACGTACTAAACGTTTAAGTGGCTAACCTATCACAGCTGATTGCAGCATTAACACGGCACTGATAATGAACCATGCAGTTAAGAGATCGACTGGTCACTACTGCTAGCTCATTTCGCAGTCGCTTGAGAAGAGTCAGCCTAGCTTGCTAGCTAGCTGCCTTGGGTCGTCATCACGTAAGTAAGTATGCACGTTGCCTTGTGTCGATATGATCTTGCATGCGGTGGTTCGAGATGCGCGGTGTACAGTTAAGCTGAGCTACTACTACTGGTGTGGACCGTGGCCAAGCACGATGATATATGCCACCGAGCCGATCGAGCAGAGCCGGACGTCGCCGCCGCCTGCCACACCACACGCATCGCTGATTCAATCAGGCAGAACAGCAACCGGACGCCATTGAAATTGCAGTGACTACTGACTATATGCGCAGTGGCATCGATCATAGAAATTGTAGCCTTGCCTCTAGCTAGGACGACGGAGGTCGAGTGGACGACGAACGCAACACTGATGGGCTGACGACGTTTGGTGGTGCAATCATGCACGCACGTACGCACGCTGGCGCGCGAACGGGCTACCTACCGAGATGCCAGACAAATTAAGCAAGAAGGTCAACAATTTTCATCCGTAATTCCGCATTCGTCTGACTGTTCTTATAGCGCAGCATTCAACCGAGATGCCACTTTTGTTTGTGTTGGCTGCTGATTTTTTAAAAACTTTGCTAAATGCAGCTTGTTCTGTTGGAGACCTGAGCCTACGTCTACCTACCAAACCATCAGGACTTCCCCATTCTTCAGTATGCAGATGATACTCTCATCTTTCTGCATGGAGAAGTTGAGCAACTATTTTTTTTTTTTGAACTTGCTCAATCTGTTTGGTGAATCTACAGGTTTCAAAGTCAATTTTCACAAATCTTTTATGGTCCCAATCAATGTTCAAGAAGACAAAATTTCACCTCCTGGCTACCACTTTTGGTGCTCCAAGGGCTCCTTATACCTTTTACATATATGGGCCTTCCTTTGCGCTTGTGTTGTTGCTCTTGTAACTAGTTTACTTGTGTAGTTAACTAGTTGCTCTCCTAGCTTGTGTATCTAAGCAGCCTTGCTTAGTTTGTGTAACTAAGTAGTGGTAGGTCTCTAGTTTAGCTTGTGTGGCTTTGCAAGTTGAGTTGTGCTAGTGTAGTACTAGTGTTGCTTAGGCTTTGTGCGTTTTGCTCACTAGTATTTGTAGAAGCTCCCAGTGTGCTTAGTTGACTAGTTCCATAGATTTGTGTGACCTTGTTAATTAGAATTGTTTAGGTGAGATCACACTAGTTAGGCATCTTAGTTGCTTTAATTAGGATCTTTTGTAAGGTTTTTGTGGTAGACAGAGGGGTGTAGTCTTGGCTAGACCGAATAGTTTTAATTTCGCATTTGTTTTGGTTACCCAACGCGATTAATTTTTAGAAATGACTATTCATATGGCAGAACCGCCTAATGTAATGCCTCACAGGAGTGCTTGTCTTCTATTAGACACTAAGCACAAAGGGAGAACACTAAATTACTCGGTTCCATCGGACACACCCCAGGGGAGAACCCAAAAATCCACATTTTCGCCATCAGGATCACAAATGAGAGAGTAAAACTTACATCATTTAACAATTTCTTACATCACTTTTAATACAATATCAGAGTATAATATTTATTATTACAACAACGGAATGTAATCATATTGTCGGAGTTATGAATCATTCAATTCAACAGCGGAATATAAACATGTGAATAGAGTTATAGCGGAAATAAATATCTAAACATGACATGAGAAAGTATTGAAATATAAACTACGACAACAGATTATGAAACTTTCGTTTATAAAAGCATTTAGTGAGAGTTATAAATAAAGACTACGATCACAGCGTAAAGGAATCCTCGCTGAGCCCACCAGGAGGTATCCACACACAAGAGTCAGCTCTAGCATTCACCTGTCACCTGCAATAGGGGGAATAAAACCCTGAGTACTCAATTGTACTCAGCAAGACTTACCCGACAGGAGGAAAGAAAAGACTCCAAGGATATGCAAGGCTATCTGGCTTGTGGGTTTATTGCATTTGCAGGAAGCATTACTAAGCGTACGTCCTTATATTGGATCTTTATTAATAGCCGCATTGGTTCATTAACTAACCATTCTATGTAATCACTTGTGCTACTTTCAAGCAGGTGGTAAGCAATCAGAGTTTCTTTTTCCACTCCATCTTTCATCTTTCAGTTCTTACTACGATGCTAAACCGTAGACAAGCCGTACTGGATCGCCCGACGATTCGTGAATCAATGCCCCCAGCTGGGTACCCCGAAAACACACGCTCCGCTTGTACCCCAGGCACAAGCAGGACCAACCCATCACTCTCCTGTCCCAGGTGTCCAGGTCCCGTCCAAACTGGGACTCCAAGCCCCCACCCTGAGTCCCGGACTCAGTGCGGTGCAAGGACCTCCTCCACCAAAATAAAACCCTAACAGTCGGTCCGGAAAGAGCCGGATCCACGATAAGAGAGCAACAAGTCTTCCAAGCGCCCATACATAAGTATGTGCTCGGAATAATAAGTCTGTGACCTGCCTAGAGTCTTATGCAATGAACGGACCTTAATCGACCAGACAGGGAAAGTAGTGTAACCAAGCTATGCCCCGTGTCCACGGCGACACAACCTCTTACACCCACCAATACTCAAACCATATCTCTGCCTGGTCACCATTTTCCTTTCCACCATTTATATTTTTCCAAGTGATAATCATATAGTAACATATTTTCTATATCTTGCGAGTGACAGGCAATCACTCGACTTCTACCGGAGTCCTGTAGCATAGCATTCTATACGATCCTGTCATACTAGTAAGACTCATAGGATAAAGATATATCTGCAAGTGGATTTTATCTAACTCCTTAAAACTTAATGCACAAATATAATTTAAACTACAGAAAGTAGGGGTTATGCACCGAGGCTTGCCTGGGTAAGATATCTTAAAAGTTAGTATCTGCATCTTCAGATCATCTACCATCAACTGGATAAAAGCCTATTGCATCATCTCCTGGAGAGAATACCATTACACCATCTTTGGATTCCTAATCATCCTTCAATTGATCCGTTGATCCATCAGCGTACCTATATGATGCGCATTGATGCAAATGCATAGATGTAAATAATCCTGACAGCCGCAATGCTTAGAAATTCGACTACGCCTCACAAGCTAATCAGATAGCTCTAACGTTGGTCTACGTAGCCATGTTGTCGAATAAGCCATCATTTCCCAACAAACATTTCAGTCATATAAGCCAAGGTGTTTCTTTATTTTATTCTATCGATTTAATCCTTATTCGACATAGAGCATCATTAGCTACCTAGTAAACTGATTATTCGGGAGCTACAAAAATTACCACGAGTATCTAATATTGCTAAGAGCCTACTGTATAAATTTCAGATTCCACAACATTACCAATTTATCATGGAAATTCTTATAAGTTTATATTTTGCAATATCAAGCGCCATTAATTATATAGCTTCCAAGAATATTATCCAACTATATAAACAAATTATACTAACAGGTAGATCATGATTTTAGGGGCCTAACAAAACTGGTTTCATAATTTTTGGACTCCTATATCATTTTGTATTGATTTTACAAACTTGCCTTATACGCGAATTTAGAAATTGCTTTAGAAAAAAATAATTGGGCCAACGATCCACTACTCAGCCTAGCGGAAGAAGCACCCGGCCAGCCCAGGCGCAGTCCACGGGCGGCGGCCCAATGCGGGGCGGTTGGCCCAGCAGGGGCGCGGCCGGTGGCCCAGAGCGTGGTCAGCGGTAAGCAGCCCAGCGCAGGCAGCGGCCCAAGCGCACGCCAGCCCCACAGCCGGCCCAGCGCAGGGACAAGGCGCGTCACATACGCGAAATGGTCACTGAACTTCCCTTAATTTATGACAAGGTCCAACAACACTATTAACTTGAGTCTAGTATTTGCGTAAAGAACCCCGTATAAAATTCCAGCTTGGATTCTCACCCTTCCTTCCTCTTCCAACGCAGGGCACCGGCAGGGGAGCCACCGGCCGGCGGTGACAGAGGTGAAACAGCGTTGCGGGCACGGGCAGCGAGGACGCGACCGCGTTCGGCATGGGAGCGCAGGGCTCAGCGCGGGACGGCGCACCAGGCGCAGCGTGGAGCTCGCACGAAGGTGGGCCGACGTAGACGGCTCTGGGATGGCAACAACAGCGGCCATGGCGATGGGGCGCATCACCGGCATGGTCAGCAGACGGGGCCGCGTGGACGACGGCGAGTGGCGATGGCGCCTGGAGAACAGCTGCCACGGCGCGGGTGAAACAGCGTGACCACGAGCGCTTCTGGGGCTACGGCATGCCGGTCCAGAGCACGAACAATAGGGAGGGAAAAGAAGGGGCAGCGCCGAGGAGGTGCAGACGGGCCCACGCGGCCGATGCGCTCACGCACTGGAGAGACCGCGGCACCGGCAGTGCCTGGCCACGGCGGTGGACCGAGGCAGAAGGAGAAGGAGAGGGGACGTGCGGTTGCTTGCGCGAGGCAGCCGAGCGCGGAGGATGGCGAGGCAGCTCGGTCCAGTGCGGTCGTGGGCTTCATGCGCGTATGCGAGGGGAACCGGCGATAGCGGGGCACTGCGGTGGAGCGGCGTTGGCGTGAGCGCGTGCTGCGGCCAGGCGACGGTGGCTCGGCAGCCATGGTGGAAGCTCGTGCGAGGCCAGTAGAGGAGGGGAGGCGCCGGTGCTTCACGGGCCCAACGCGCGAGATGAGGAGGAACTGGAGCAGCGACTCCGGCGCGAGGCAAGGAAGGTCGTACATGCACACGGGAGGTAGCGGGGCTCGGGCGTGCCCATGGGAGGCGAGGCAGTGGCTGCTGTGGTGCGGCCACCGGGCAGAGGACGGCAGGCGCAGCCGAGGAGCTCCGCAGGGCTCGGCGCTCAAGAAGTACGCGGGCAGGTGCGGTAGGTGGATGACAGCTCGGCAATGCACTCGGAGACAGAGAGCAGACCGGGACAAGATGAGGCAGAGACGTGGGAAGTAGAAGGCGACGCGGGCCCAGTCAAATTGGTTGCTGCCTCGGCACAGACGCAGTCCGAACCAGCAAGGACCCACCGCAGAGGTAGGCGACAAGACCGAACGGGCAAACCTGAGTTGAGACCGGAGTTGAGGCGCCTCCTCCACGACAGTAGAAAAAAAGGAGCCGGAAGCAGCAAGGAGGGACACATCGTACACACACGCCAGAACACTGACTACTAAGTAAAAGCCAGCGCTACCGGACACATACTAGAAATTGCCGCACTGCAAATGAAAAGACAATTGAAAAGATGACACCTGCAGGGACTGTCGGCACAACAGCCAGCAGAGGAGGAAGTTGGCGGGAAGGATATATTACACGGTGAAGTTGGTTTCCTATATATATATAACAAATAAATGAACTGATCATGAGACGATCGATTAGAGAGCTAAGCATGTATGCACGTACGTCTGGAGCTAAGCAAGGTAGCTAGATCAACAAACGAGGCTAGAGAGGGAGAGACAGCAGGAACACAGCGCAGACCGAGAGGACTCAACTTGGTGGGACGCGAAGGCAGACAACGACGCTACGACAAAGACAATAACGCGACGAGACAACGGAGGCAGACTGCGATACAGCTCCGTGGGCGATATCTAGCAAGCCCGCGTACACGGCGATGTGGTCCGACAACACGACGTGGATGTGAACAGTGAATTATTTATAAAAATTGTTTTCACGCTTAATCACATAAACAAGCCATTCGCCCTTTTATTTGCTATCAGACATACATAAGTCAAATTTTAAAATCCGAGAAAAATCATTTTAGAAATTTTCTTAGGCCTAAATCTCGGTGCTAAACGAGCTCGTAACACCAGGGGTGTTACAATTCACCCCCTCTAGTCCGCCATATCCCTGCAGCTACTGTGAAAGATGTCTTTTCTAAGATGTTGCGTGATAAAGAGCCAATATTCTTTAGTTCAAGATATTTGGCTAAGTTAGAGAAAATGAGGAAGAAAATACCGTTGTATATATGTTGCAAGGTGAGCAAATTGGTAGCTGTCCTCAAGCTATTAGAGCTAAAATTTATTCATGGTTTGTCTGATAAGGCTTTGGAGACTTGTTATGTGCACTGAAGAAACCGATACCAAGCCCTAATGAGTTACCAGAGACAACATATGAGGTCAAGTAGATGATCTGGTCTCGAAGTTGAAAAAATTCATGTATGTACCAATGTCTACATATTGTACCGTGGATATGAATACAAAGATTTGGATGCGTGACTAAAGTGTGAAGCTCCGTTGCACAAGCATGCTATGGCAGACCATGACAATAGGACCAAAGGAGGCCTCATAAAGATTGCACGGTGTTTTGCTATATTTCCTCGTATGTAGAGGTTGTTTGTGAACGCAAAGTCAACCAAGCTAATGTGGGATGACATTCCCTAAGGGTGTATGAAAGATAAAATGCACAAGCACTCCGTTGATGGATCCGATTGGAAGACCTTTAATCACTACGGGAATCAGGAGGTTTGCCGAGTGCCAGAGACACTCGGCAAAGCCTAAAAAATCCTCGGCAAAGGGTTTGCCGAGTGTCGACACTCGGCAAATTTTAGTCGGCAAACAGACTTTGCCGAGTGTTTTTTGTCGGGCACTCGGCAAAGACTTCACCGAGTGCCGAAAAAACACTCGGCAAAATAAAAATACGAAAAAACCCAAAAATAATAGCAAAAAAACCCGAAATTTTTTTTCGGGGGAGGCCACCACTGGCCAGCGTGCACCCGCCGCCATCGAAGTCGCTGCATTTTTTGCGCAAAATCCACGGCTAACGCGGCCGGCGGGATTCGAACTCATGACCTCTCCCTAGTGTCTCTGCTGCTCTACCACTGCACTACACTATCACTTGTGTCTAGATTCCGTTATCTATCCTCATATATTATACTAAACCGAGAGTAAATTGCTTGTTTAAGGCCATAAACGAATTCAAATCAAAAAGTGGTCAACTACAAAGTTTCATAACTTTTCGAGATCTACAATTTTCATTTAGGAAGTTTTTTCATCCGAGGTTGTTTGAAAAATTCGAATTTCAAATTTGAGAGATTCAAATGTAGTTTTGCATGATAAGATGATTTCAAATCAAAAAGTTGTAAACTACATAGTTTCATAACTTTTGGAGATCTACAATTTTCATTTAGGAAGTTTTTCTATTCGAGGTCTTCTGAAAAATTCAAATTTTAAAATTTTCAAATTCAAACGTTGTTTTTGCATGACAAAATGATTTCAAATCAAAATGTTGCCAACTACAAAATTTCATAACTTCTCAAGATCTACAAAATTTATTTTCGTCATTTGTTCATCCGACATAGTGGTAGTAACATTGTTCATAAATCTTATATATCTCTCTTCTACTTTGATGAAACAATATGAGAGATATGAGAGATGTAGATTTTATGAACAACGTTATTGTCGCTTTGTCAAATGAAGAAATGACCAAAATAAACTTCGTAGATCTCGAGAAGTTATACAACTTTGTAGTTGAAAAGTTTTTCATTTGAATTCATTTAGGGCCTCAAAAATTAATTCGAAAAACTGATTTGCCGAGGGCAAAAAAAATACACATAGCAAAATGCCTCTTTGCCGAGCGCCAAAACAAATGCACTGTGCCAATACTGTTCATGAATTCTCAGTTCATACAAGTTTAACTGAGATTCTACAATTTGTTCCTACCGACATAGTTCCGGTAGTATAAGTTCATTGTAACATTGTTCACAATCTTATTATATCTCTCAAATTCAATCACGCTTTTGCTGACTTCAATCAAATGTGCCAAACTACAAATATAACTCTCAGATATAAGTTAGTTCATTTGTTCATCCGACATAGTTGGTAAACATGTTCACAAATCGTATATTTCCCTTCTCTTCATGAAACTAATAGAAGATATGAGAGATGAGATTTATCCGTTATGTCCTTTGTCAATGAAGAAATGACCAAAATAAACTTTGTAGATACTTGAGAAGTTATACAACTTTGTAGTTGAAAAGTTTTTCATTTGAATTCATTTAGGGCCTCAAAAATTGATTCGAAAAACTGATTTGCCGAGGGCCAAAAAAGTGCACACGGCAAAATGCCTCTTTGCCGAGTGCCACAACAAAGGCACCCGGCAAACTCCATCTTTGCCGAGTGCCAGAAAAAAGGCACTCGGCAAAGACGCATTTTGCCGTGTGCCGAAAAAAAACACTCGGCAAAATACATCTTTGCCGAGTGCCAGGAAAAAGGCACTCGGTAAAGACGAATTTTGTCGAGTGTTTTTTTTTGTCGAGTGTATTTTATTTGGCACTCGGCAAAGACCGTCTTTGCCGAGTGTCCGATAAAATACACTCGGCAAAGCCTCCGGCACTCGGCAAAGTACCGGTTTCCGATAGTGAATACTATGTTCGAGAAGAATTTTACTACGATGTAAGGAACATAACGTTCGGGATGGCTAGATGGATACAGATTTGATGAATCCGTTTGACATGGTTAGCAACAATCATATTGTGAATTTTGACCTTCCACGTATTAAAGACTTGATTGTGGCTATGTATATGATACTTGATCTCTGTATTCATGTGCACGTAGTGGAACACACGAGTGGCATACTCCCAAGGTTTGTTACTGGGTGGATTAGTTTAACCCGGGCTAGTCTGTGGCGATCATATGATTTGCTTAATTAACTGGGCAAATTCCTGGCAAACATCTTAACTAATATATGATTTTATGAAAGCAATTTTTCAAAACGAATTTATATATATACATATGTTTTCGATTTTGTAAAGTAAATATTGTAGAAGTCATTTGTAATCAACATTTTTTAAAAGTTTGATTTGACTTATCGTTCAAAAACGTAGAGGGAGTATTCACCCAACGTATTTTCCTAAGAATTATATTAATAGCAAGCCTATATTGAGGCCCCGTTTAGATCAAAAAAAATTTGGATTTTGGCTACTGTAGCACTTTCGTTTGTATTTGGTAATTAGTGTCTAATTATAGACTAATTAGGTTCAAAAGTTTCGCCTCGCGATTTCTCACCCAACTGTGCAATTAGTTTTTTTTCGTCTACATTTAGTACTCCATACATGTGCCGCAAGATTCGATGTGATGGGTACTATAAAAAAAAAATTTTGCAACTAAACGGGGCTGAGCATGCACGGACAACCTTGCGGAGCACGATGGTTGTTCCTGTGAACCAAGCAAGTACTCAGCCTAGCTACATGATACATGCATCGGAATAATCAGTCGGTGTGGTCACCACCGCCTCGCCGGCACACCGCCGCAGATACAACTAACAGCCGTAACGGTACGTCCCAGTTCTCCGACCCAGCCCAGCCCACCACGTGCAAATGCAAGCAATTTCATCGCATACGACAGTCCAATACTGAACGCCGCAGACGGATGGCCGGCCGGGCCCCGTCGACCTCTCCGCCCGCGATGACAACGACAGATCGGTCCATGACCATGCGGGCGCGCGCTATGCATGCAGACGATGCAGGTAGGTAGGATCGCAGGTAGCAGCTAGCGTCGTCAGATCGCGCCTATATACCTACGCCATTCACGACGCGCGTCCGGTCTGGGGTCCACCACGTGGCGGCGGCGAGCCACCGACCCAACCGTCCTGGCAGCAGGGAGGGGCCTCGCCTCTTCGTCTCCGGGGTCCGGGCTATCGGTCGGTCGGTGGACGAGGGGAGCTCCAGGCCCAGGCAGAGGCAGGCCTGACCTACTGGTACGGCGCCGGTCTCAGACTCAGTGCCAGGTCGGAAGCAGAGTGGCCGGGCCGGCTCGAAATTAAGAAGAGAAGCAGGTCGGACAGGCTAGCATCGCAGCATGCAGGCACCTCACCTTCACCGCATTGGCAGGCCAGCTGCTGCTGTTCTGCAGCGGCAGCGAAGAAGAAGAAGAGCTGTAGGTTGACCCAGGCCCAGGCGCCCCGCTAGCTAGGCGCTGGCGGCCGCCGCCTGCTGGTCCCGTTGGCCGGTCGCGGCCGGCCGTACGACGCCGGCCGGTTTTACCACGCGGTTACCGCGCCAATTCCTAGTTCCTACTTGTCCTAGCCACTAGATCATGTAGCCAGACTGATTGCTACTAGAATCCAAGGCCGCCTAGGGTTTTTCTTCCTGACATCATCGCAGGGTTATTATCAACCTATTTGCTTGATTGTATCGGTTATGATATATTGTTTTTCTCTCATAATAAAATAGTAATAAAATAGTATCAATCGGTTTATAAGCCATATAAATGATCGAGCGATCAGCGTATGGTCATGGTTCTGTTCCTCCGCGAGTGCGACTGTGCGCCTGTGTCGCGGTGTCGCTAGCTCGCCAGTCGCCATAGGCTACAGTTGGTCGTTTGGATTGTAGTACTGAAGGCATACAGGTCAACTCGGTTGGTTGGAAATCTGATCACTGATCAGGGAGGTCGTATCATGTACGTACGTGCTTCTCTGTCTGCATCACTGTCACTCTATAGCAGAGAGTTTTGGACTGGTTTCAGCACCAACTGTAAGTCGGTAATCTTGTCTCCGATATTAATGGAATGGAACTTGCTGACGTACTCCCCGCCATTCTATCAGAGGGAAATTTGGACTGTTTTCAACGTAGCCCCCACAGGTCACTACCGGATTCAGCGTCTTTGTCGAGTGCCTCAGACATTCAGCAAAGGCCGATATACACTCGGCAAAGTCTTACACTCGATAAAGGGCGCTCGGTAAACAGTTTATCGACAAACACCTTTTTGCCGAGTGCACTTTATCGGGCACTCGGCAAAGCCTTTGCCGAGTGCTAATCTGACACTCAGCAAAGAAAAGTCACCGTGACGGCGAGTGCCACCGTGACGGCGGCTTTGCCGAGTGTCAAGGTCAAGCACTCGGCAAAGGTCGCCACTTTGCCGAGCGCCGTTGACTCAGACACTCGGCAAAGGTGGCCGCTGTGCCGAGTGCCACCGGCAAGACACTCGGCAAACAGGCCACCTTTGCCGAGTGCCTTGCCCGTGGCACTCGGCAAACATGTGATGTTTGTCGAGTGCAATGGCATTTGCACTCGACAAAGCATGTTCCCGGGTAGTCACTTTGTCGAGTATCATGACCATTGCAATCGGCAAAGTGACTGAAAACAGCCTTTTTATTTGTTTTTTACATCCCATCCAAACAAACAGCAGATATATATAACAAACATCACCAACATCACATATATATCATCAACAGCACATATATATCACCAACACCACATATATATATCACAAACGTCACATATATATCACAAACGTCACATGTCTCACAATATAACACAAATAAGTTCACAAGTAATCCAAGTGCTCCATCATCTACAACCACAATTGCAAATAGAAGTACCATTAATAACCACAAGTATCATCATCAAGATGGTCAATGAGACTGATTTGGTGAAGGATTCGCTGAAGCATGATGATCGTTCGATGTCGCTGATTGATTCTGCACAAAGGAGAAGAGATTGCATGTGTGAGACAAGATAAATATATACCATACATGAATAAAATTTTTATACTCTACTAGGTTTGATCGTAAGCATGAACATACAAACTAAAACATTTATACTCACAGGAGTAGAATAGTGAGGAGGTGGAGGTGGAGGTGGAGCGAATAGCGAAGGTGGCGGAACTACACCCGTAGCGGCGCCAAGACTTTGCATGTACTGAAGAATGTCCGCCATCCTCCGCTGCTCGGCCTCCCACTCGGCCTCCACCCTCTCCATCTTCGCCTGCATCTGCTCCTGTATCCTCCTCTCTTGTTCCAGCTGGGCCTACAATATATTCACCCTAATGTTACAATAATGCAAAGGAAAGGTATGAAAAAAACAATGAACGACGAATAAACCAGGAATAACCTCGAGTGCCTCCACCTGGTGGTGTGAAGTGTCCTGCCGAGGTCGTATGGCCGGGCTCGTGCTCGTGCTTCTTGCTCGAATCTGGGAGAGACTGGGAGTAGCGGCCGAGTCAATTGCGCCGTCGCCAATCCAGTACCGCCCATGCTTCTTGCCTCCTCCCACCCTCATGACTGACTTCTCCATCAAGGTCCTCAGTGCTCGGATCGTACTCTGGCCCACGGACCTCCGTTGCCATCAATGTGTACTGACTGAGACAGTTATGGACGGTCGCATTGTTGTACGCCTCAGGCCCATCCTCCGGGTTGTAGTCGATGTCGGACGTCGCCTTGCCCTTGTGGGCCATAGCAAATGCCTTGAAGATGGAGCAAGGCTGGCCACCATGTGACGCCGACTGCGAGAAAAACAGCAAGATAATTAGAAATCATGTAGAATTGAGCGTTAGAATAAATAAATGAATTCACGTACCCATGTTCCTGCGTATCCGCTGAGGATGCTGCTGCCTTGATGGTGTGCTACACCTGGCATCATCAAACGCCGCTCCCCGCACAAGTTGTGCGTCTCCTCCCACTCGCGTGAGCACCACTTGTCCAGCATCTATACCCAGCACTAGGGATGCGCGGTGCACCAATAAGGAATCATCTACAGGCCATCAAGTACATGACATATCAGAAGATGAAATTAAGCCTACTTAATCTCAAAAGGAATCAGCATTAATATTCTGTATTTACCTGCAGGTACTGGTCCCAGGTCAGTGTCATGGTTCTTGCGTCCCTTTAGGTGACCTTCGTTCCAAGGACAGTCCTGTGGTAAGTTACGACGGCCTAGATGCGCGCCTCGTAATGCATGTCCACGACTAGTTTTTTGCAGCATTTGGTAGCCACCGCATCCGCCCTAGCCTCATGTCCGTCCTGGCATCTAAAGAAATCCTACATATAAACATGATGTATCCATTCATTATTTCAAGAATGTCCAATGAATGCGATGTATTGAGCAATGTAGTGCAAGGGAGACTTACCTACAGCTCTTGCTTCACCTGCTCCATCTTATTGTTGAATACCCTATGGTCCCAATTTGCAGCATCGGGGGCGGTGGCGTAGTGGTCAAATGAGTAGGCTGGCCCCATCACTCCAGCGTACTCAACCTAGCCAGGGACGTGCTCCTTGCACAAAAGACTGAGGATGCCATTGACTTGGCGTGTGTGAGCACCTCCACTCACCACAATCGTCCAGTTCCTGCCCAAGTGATTAATAAAAATTATTAGTTTCTATTTTGATTTTCAACATATCATATAAAGTAATGATAACATCTAAAGTTACTTACTTTTCCCCCTCAGGGTCGAATCAGCGGGCATCTCTCATGAGGTATCGGTCGCTGAGGAAGGCTCACGGGACCTCGCAAGTAGACGCTCGATGAACTAGAGGAAGCGAAACCCCCTGCTGTATCATCGTCCTCCAGCGCGTCCTCCAGCGCCTCCTCCTGCGCCTCCTCGGCGTCCTCCTAGGGCACCTGCTCCTCTTCCTCCTCATGCGATGAGGCGGCAGGCGATGGCTCCCTCCTGCGGCTGCTCCTCCTCCTACTCTCCCTCAGTGTAGCGGTCGTTGTCCTTCTGTACAAGGACGCTAGCTTCCTCATCCCACCGCCCACCATCTTTGTTCAATCATCTGCAATTAAAAAGAGTAAACCAATAAGCATAGATAAACAAGAAGTACTTAGAAAGAGATGCAAAAATAAACAAAACTTAATTACAAAATAACATAGTATTACATGTATTAGAAATAATCTTCATGATCGGGATTAGCTGGATCATAAGTCTCATCATCACTATCAATCATGTCGAAATAATCAACACTATCTGAATGAGCAATGTTGCCATTGCCATTGTCTAAATGTAATCGCTCAAGCATTTGTAAGTCCTTCACATTTTGCACCTCATCTCCAGCATCCTCTTCAATAACCATTTCAATGTCTACTTCCATTCCGATCGCTTTGGTTAAGTCTATCTCAAACCTCTCTTCTAGTCCCTCTTCTTGAAAGAATTCTCTGTCATATGTGTTTGGGTCTAAGTTGTAATCCTCATCGTTTGGGACGGGCACTTTACCATATGGAGATACCCTGTGCACAATATCCCAACCCTTAAGATGCCTTTTGGTTTGACACACATATGGGAGATAATAAACTTTCGTGGCCTGTTGGGCCATAATATAGACATCGTCTCCTAGTAAGACGGAATCATGTCGAATTTTGACTAGCCCAAGATTAGAATATGTCCGTCTCGTTACTTCAAGATCAAACCAATGGCATTTGAATATGACAGGATTAAAAGGTTTGGAACCATAAAACTTGAGTTCGTATATTTCTTCAATTCTTCCATAATACTCGACCTCATCAATGTCAGGCGTAAAAACTCTAGAACTTGTGGTTCTTTGATTGGGTCAACTCTGCTCGTAGCTTGTTGTGCGAAAGTGATATCCATTCATGGCATAACCAAAAAATGACCTAACCCTATAGGCAAAGCCATCGGCAACCTGTCTTAACTCGGCACGCATAGACGCATCCCTCTGTCTCTGCAAGCTCAAGCAGGATACATCATTATATTATTCGCACATACGAGTAACTTGGAATGTCAAACTAAGTACAAGCTAAATTGGATGGTACCTTCCGTTTGAACCAAGAAATGAAATTGGACATTCCATTTCCCTCACCCTGTCTAAGAAGGGTATCTAGCTGCTGCGGGGTAGGATCCCTTGATTGATACCAGAATTCATGAAGAAATTCCCTGTACCAACAAGAAACAAGGGGGTTGGATGCAGAATAGCGACGACATATTTAACAAGTTCGTTGAGAACTTACTGCATGTACGGCGCCACTTCATCAAGGTTGGTCAACACGTATAGCATGATATGGCGCCACTCTTCATGATTCAAGGTCTTGGGGGTTGATGCACTTGTGCTTCCGAGTTGCCCTCGGAAAAGGCTGAGGTTCGATTCATTTTCGCCAGCATTGTAACGAGGGGGTGGATTATGCACGCTAGGGAGGTTGTCACCATAGTATGTTGTTGTGAAGTTCGCCACCTCCTCCAGAATATATGCCTCTACAATGGAAGCCTTGATTTTGCATTTATTTCTACTATTTCTTTCGAAGAACCTTTAGACATCTCTCGATTAGATAGCACCAACGGCCCTACAAGGCCCCCCCCTTCGTGCCTCATACGGGAGGTGCAAAATCAAATGCTGCATCGGATTGAAGAAGTAGGGTGGAAAGATCTTCTCTAACTTATAGAGCAACACATGTGCCATTCTTTCCAAGTCAGCAATCACGGTCCGAGATAACTCCTTGGCACAAAGATGGCTGAAAGAAATAGCTCAACTCTGCTAGCACTAGCCAGACATGCTCAGGGACATAGCCTCAAACCATTATCGGAAGAAGCCGCTCAATCCATATGTAGTAGTCATGACTCTTCATCCCTAAGACTCACATAGTAGATAAGTTCACTTCCCTCCTCAGATTAGCTGCATATCCATCAGGGAATATTAACGTTTGGATCTATTCTAGTACTTCCCTCTTTTGGGGCTTGCTCAAGACAAAATCAGCCTTAGGCCTTCTCCATGTCTTGCCGTGACTAGGAGGCTTCATATGTTGGTTTGGTCTATCGCATAACATTGTCAGATCAACTCTAGCCTTAACGTTGTCCTTTGACTTGTCAGGAATGTCCATGATTGTTGCCCAAAGTGCCTTGGCGACATTCTTTTCAGTGTGCATTCCATCAATGTGTGTGGAAGGAGAAGCTCATCAAAATAGGGGAGCCGAGTCAAGCCCGACTTATGAGTCCACATATGTTGCTCACCATATCCCACAAAACCACCTTCTAGATTGACCATGAGACCATCTATCTGTTCATGAACCGCGGCACCAGTCATTATCAGTGGTGCAGGGTCTGTCACTATGACACCTTTCGTGAAGTTCTTGATGTCTCATCTGAATGCATGGTCAAGAGGGAGGAATTGTCAATGTTTGTCGAACAATGAATACTTGCCACCCTTCTGCAACCAAATGAACCTCAGACCTTCCTTGCATACTGGGCATGGGAACTTCCCGTGAACACACAAGGCGTAGAATATCCCATACGCCAGGAAGTCATGCAGGGAGTAGTGATACCAAACATGCATTTTGAAGTTTTTCTTTGTAGCTCGGTCGTATGTCCATACCCCTTCCTCCCAAGCATGGACCAATTCATCAATCACAGGCTCCATGAACACACCCATATTATTCCTTGGGTGTCCAGGAATTATCAACAACAAGAATACGTTCTGTCGTTGAAAGCATATGTCGGGGAGAGATTGAGGGGGATAACGAACATGGGCCAACATATGTATGGGGCAGCCATCATCCCATAAGGATTGAACCCATCTGTTGCCAGTGCAAGACGTACATTATGAGCCTCTTTAGCTTTCTCATGATGAATGCCATCAAAGTGGGTCCATGCTTCACCATCAGATGCATGTACCATCCTGTCAGGATTGTATCATTTGCCATTTTTATGTCATGTCATCTGTTTAGCGGATTCCTCGGTCATGTATAGTCGTTGGATCCTCGATATGAACAGAAGGTTCTGTAGGATTGTCACGGGAATGTCAAGCTGCCTCTTCTGGCCATCACCAGAATCTACCTCTAGGAACCTAGAGGATTTACACTTTGGACAGTACTTTGCTTCCATGTATTCTTTTCTAAATAGGATGTACCCCTTTGGGCAAGCATGTATCTGCTTATATGACATGTTAAGTGCACAAAGGAGTTTCTGTGACTCGTGCATGCTCTTTGGTAGAAGGTGCCCTCTGGAAGTAGGCTGCCAATAACTGTCAACATACCATCGAAGGCGTCTCGACTTAGGCTATACTAGGACTTTAACGCCATTATATGTCCAATGACATCCAGTTGAGAAACCTTTGTCTGGCCGTGAAGGGGGTTTTGTGCCATAGCAAACATGTCATAGAACGCCTTTGTGGTTGCCTCTGGCTCCTCCTCCGTATGTCCTTCAGCGAATTGTGCCTCATGATAGTCATTTAACATGTCTGCTACCCCGGCATCAGCATCATAATCCTCGACACGTGGTCTCACCACCTCCTCTCTCATACGATCGGCTTCACCATGGTAGACCCACCGGGTATAGTCTGTCGTAAATCCATTCTTCCAAAGATGTTCCCCATGACCTTCATTTGTCTTTTCCTGTTTGCACATTTGCTGCAGAGACAACAAATTTTACTCGCTCCTTTAGCAGCCACGCCAAATGCCCATTCCAAGAAAGCATTGGTCTTGTCGATTCATTCATTGGTGACCTGACCCTGACTTGCGTGGCCAGTGTACATCCACTCACGGTCCTCCATCCTCTAATATATATAGCGGCGAGTAATATAAACATCAATTGCATCTACATGACATTCCTACTATCTAATAGATGAGGATAGGTCCTAATCCCACCCGCAGATCCATAGATGAGGTTTGTTTCTATGCTCTACTCCTACCCGAGATAGAATTTTGGCAACACCTCCCCGCTATTCTCCAAATACACGTCCTACCAGGGGAGAGTGTGTATCTGGAGAACAATAGGGAGATGATGCCGAAACTCTATCTCGGATCAGAGCAGACCATGGAAACTAACCCCACCTACGCATCCGCGGGCTATCCAAAAAACGTGGACAATTTGAAACATATACAGTTTTAGATATGGAAATATCTACATATTTCCAACCGTATCACTTTCGAATGGGAGATGCCTAACTAGGTTACGTGATCTACGACCATGATACGGAAAGAGGGGTTATACCTAGGGTGGCGGTGGAGTTAGGCTAGCGGGGCCATGGTGGGTCGGTGCAGTGGCGAGGCAACACAGTGTAGGCAGACCTGCAACAGCGAGGAAGGTGATCGGGGTCGCCGAGGTACTCTGGCTCCACTCCGATGGGAAGAAACATAAAACTATCAATACAAAATTTCGACAGCACCTCCCCTGCACGGTGAGGTTTCCAAAACCTGCAAGAAAACCAACGGCACGATGGTCGACATGCACATATATATGAACGGCACGATGGCCGACATGCACAAGATTATATCCAACAACATATATATAACAATGTCACAACCACTACTACGACTCCTACGACTACCACCACTGCTACTGTACCACTACTACTACCGCAACTACTAGTAATACTACTACTACGATGACGGTAGGGCATACCTAGTGGGCGTCGTAGGGCGGTGGTGGTGAAGGGGCCTAGGGCGCCGGTGGACAAGGCGACGGCTGGGGAAGCAGCCGGGGATGTGGCAACAGGTGGCCAGAGCGCCCCCTCCTCCTCCTCCTCCTTCTTCCTCCTTCCTCCTTCTTCCTCCTCCTACTTCTCTTCCTCCTTCTTTCTCCTTCCTCCTCTCCTCCTTTCCTCCTCCTCTCTTTCTCCTCCTCCTCCGGCAGCGCGGCGTGGGGGGCGGCGCTGGCGCAGGCACGGGTGGGGGGCGGTGGCGGCGGTGCCTATGTGCGTGTGTGCGGTGTGTGTGGGCCAGGCTAGGCCGGTGGGGTTAAATCCCCCCTTTGCCGAGTGCCCCTGATCTGGCACTCGGCAAAGTATTTTTTTTTATTTTTTTTTATTCTTTGCCGAGTGCCACCCGGACTGGCACTCGGCAAAGAGGGGTTTTTAAAAAAAAAATTCCCTTTGTCGAGTGTCTTTTCCTGACACTCAGCAAAGCGCTGATTTGCCGAGTGTCGTTTTTTGACACTCGGCAAACCATATTTTTTTTTCACTTTTGACCTCCAAACTTTTTCTGTAGGGTCCTCATACAATACCTGGTACTCCATGTTCCAATGTGGCACATTTCTCAGACTTTTTCTATATTTCTTTAATTTATTTTATTTAATTGAATTTTCTTGGATAATTCAAATTATAACTGCTAGTCATTCGAATAATGAAATAAATGAATGGAAAAATTCTATAAAAAGCAAACAAGATCATATGTCACAACTTGCACGAAACCTTCTCACTTTTTTATCACAGCCTCCACATATGATATCATGATATCTCGACAAGTTTCAAGATTTTTAGTCTTTGTTTGCTTTTATAGAATTTAAAAACAACTCGATCGCAAGTTTGTGGTCATGTTTCATGAACAAGATGTTCAAAATTGGTGGTATGTTCTTGGATACGGCCTCACATTATACTAAATAACATGAATATCATTTTTCCATTCATTTTTTTCATTATTCAAATGACTAGCAATTATAATTTGAATTATCCAAGAAAATTCAATTAAATGAAATAAATATAGAAAAGTCCTGAGAAATGTGCCACATTAGAACATGGAGTACCAGGTATTGTATGAGGATTGCAGAAAAAGTTTGGAGGTCAAAAGTGAAAAAATATGGTTTGCCGAGTGTCAAAAAATGACACTCGGCAAATTAGTGCTTTACCGAGTGTCAGGAGAAGACACTCGGCAAAGAGTTAACGGCGGCTGCCAGTTGTTAACGGCGACAGCCCTTTGTTGAGTGTTCTGGTTTGTCAAGTGCTCGGCACTCGGCAAACTACCTCTTTGCCGAGTGCCAGTTGTTTGCCAAGTGCTTTCTCTCTGGCACTCGACAAATAACCTTTTTGTCGAGCGTCTGATAAAAAACACTCGACAAAGTATGGGACACTTGACAAAGAAGCCAAGCACTCGGCAAACTACCTCTTTGCTGAGTGCCAGTTGTTTGCCAAGTGCTTTCTCTCTGGCACTCGACAAATAACCTTTTTGTCAAGCGTCCGATAAAAAACACTCGACAAAGTAGGGGACACTTGGCAAAGAAGCCGGCTCCGATAGTGGGTCATCTCGGCAATGCAATCAGACCAGGCTAGCTAGCAGTGGTGGTCCATTACATTATTCCACGTTTTACCACCACTCTATCATTGTTCATCTAACATAGTAGAGCCAATTCATTTAATTCATTTAGAATGAAACCAAAGCCACTTCATAGCGCGTAACAAGACACTATCGGATTGTACCATGAGTAGAGACCGAAGCCAAAACAAGTCATACCAAAGAGGGTCTTGGTATCATCACAGGTGAGGTGCTAGTGAAAGCTCTAGTTTGGTTTTGGTGAATTGATAAAACCCTAAGTGCTAACCTAGTTTATCAAGTGATCATGAGATAGGTAGCACACTCCAAGTAGTGAAGCAAATGAAGATCATAACATGATGATGATGCTATGATGATGATCAAGTGCTTGGACTTGGAAAGAAGAAAGAGAAAAACAAAAAGCTCAAGGCAAAGGTATAAACCATATGAGCTATTTTGTTTTGGTGATCAAGACACTTAGAGAGTGTGATCACATTTAGGATTGATAGCCGTACTATCAAGAGAGGTGAAACAAGTATCAGAATGCGGTTATCAAAGTGCCACTAGATGCTCTAACTCATTGCATATGCATTTAGGATCTAGTGGAGTGCTAACACCCTTAAAATGTTTGTGAAAATATGCTAACACATGTGCACAAGGTCATACACTTGGTGGTTGGCATACTTGATCAAGGGTGGTGAAGTTTGGGAGCAAGGGTAAGAAACTCCACCGGTGCCCTAGATAGAAAAGACGGGGGTCACTAGGAGTGACCGGACGCTGGCCACAGTTGGACCGGCGCGTCCGGTCAGATGTATCAGCAAAGATGCTAGCGTCAGTCAAATGACCAGATGCTGGGTCGCTCTACGACCAGACACTGGCAGGGTGCATCCGGTCAGTGCTGACGTACGCTGACGTGAGGCGCACAGAGGAGATGATAAGTGACCGGACGCTGGGTGAGTCCAATCGTGAAAATTCACATTTGGAACCTTACTGGAAACGACCGGACGCTGAGGTCCAGCGTCCGGTCACTTTCTAACTGACGCGTCCGGTCAACTGATGACCGTTGAAATCTGACGAACAGTATTTGAAGTAGGGGACACATGGCGTGAATCACATGACCAGACGCTGAGGGCCAGCGTCCGGTCACCCCGCGCTGTACCTAGTGAAGGGGTACAACGGCTCTATTTTATGGGGGCTTCTATTTAAGCCCCATGGCCGGCTCAAGCTCACACTCTTGGCCATTTTGCATTGACATAGCAACCTTGTGAGCTTAGCCAAAGCCCTCCCACTCACCTCCATCATTAATTCATCATCTTTGTGAGATTGAGAGAGAATCCAAGTGCATTGCTTGAGTGTTTGCATCTAGAGGCACTTGGTGTTCATGTTTCGCTGCGGGTTTCGCTTGTTACTCTTGGTGGTTGCCGCCACCTAGATGGCTTGGAGCAATGAGGATCGTTGAGCGAAGGGTGATGATTGTCTCTGGCTCCGATTGTGGTGATTGTGAGGGGTTCTTGATCTTTCCCCAGTGGAGAGCCAAAAGGTACTCTAGTGGATTGCTCGTGGCTTGTGTGATCCGCATCTTGTGTTGGTTATGCGGCACCCTATTGAGGGTTTGGCGTGTGAAGCCAATTAGCGCGTGAACCTCCAAGTGAGTGAATCGCCACAACGAGGACTAGCTTACTGGCAAGCAAGTGAACCTCGGTAAAAATCATTATGTTCATCATTGATTCTGAGGTAATTGGTCTTCATTATTATTCATCCTTGTGATTATTTGGTTCCTTCATCTACATGGCGGTATAACCTTCTTTATTACTCTCTTTATATTACCACAAACTAGTTGTCAAGCTCTTTAGTGTAGCTAGTTGTGAGAGCTTGTTTGCTTGGTTGGTGTGGCTCTTTAGTTAGCCTTTGAGAGCACACTAACATAGAGTAGTGTCATAGCTATTGTGTGAATAGATACTATCTAAACTAGAATTGTGGTAGGTGGCTTGCATTTTGAGTAGGCTAGCGCAACACTTGCTTCGTCTCATAATTGTCTAACTACTTTGTTAAGTGTTGTTATAGAAATTTTATTAGGCTATTCACCCCCCTCTAGCCATTAGGACCTTTCAATTGGTATCAAAGCCGAGGTCACCGTGATTTGAGGCTTAACAACCTTCGGTGTAAAAATGGCTCAAATCAACAACACCAAGAAGCCACCCCAATTGGATGGCATAAATTATCCTTATTAGAAGTCAAAGATGACCACACACATCAAGTCAATCAATAGAAAGGCGTGGAAGGTGGTAGAAACTAAAATTGAAATTGAAGATCCGGAGAATCCCACCATGGCCGAAGAAGTGCTTCTCCAAAACAATGACATTGCTCTAAGTGCTATTCATGATGCAATTAATGAGAGAACATTTGAGCAAATCAAGAATATTGAGATGCTCATGAGGCATGGAAGAAGTTGGAAGAATCATTTGAGGGCACTTAAGCCGTGAAGGGTGCAAAAGCTTACATTCTCAAGGAGAAGTTTGCAAGCTTCAAGATGAAGGAGGATGAGAGTATGCCAGAGATGTTTCATAGGCTTTAAGTGCTTGTCAATGATCTCAAAGCACTTGGAGAAGAGGTGAAGGACAAGGACTTCTCCCATAAGTTCTTGATATGCTTGCCTTCAAGATTTGGCACATTGGTCACTATTCTAGTAAGGAGTGGTTTGGACACCATGACACCAAACCAAGTGTTGGGAGACATCATGACCGATGATACATATAGAGATGAAGATGAGAAGGAAGAAAAGAAGGAGAAGAAGGATGAGAAGAAGAAGAGTGTGGCATTCAAGGCCACATCATCCAAGGGCAAAGCTAAGTAAGAAACATCTAGTGAAGAAGATGATTCATGGGATGATGATGATGAGAAGATGGCTCTCTTTGTCAAGAGATTTGGCAAGTTCATGGTGAAGAAGGGCTACCATGCCAGAAGAAAAAAGTCTTCATCCAAGAACAAAGAAGAGTCAAGAAGGTGCTTCAAGTGTAGAAGCAAAGATCATCTTGTTGCTCAATGCCCATACAATAGTGACAATGATGATGACAACAAGAAGAACAAGAAAAAGGACAAGAAGGAAAAGAAAGAGAAGAAGGACAAGATGGCATTCAAGAAGAAGAAGGGTGGTTTATATGTAGTCACTTGGGATAGTGATGCTTCCTCAAGTGATGATGATGATGATAGTGATAATAACAAGACCACCAAGAAGAAGGTTCTTGCAAGCATTGCTATCAATGAGAAGCCTTCTCTCTTTGAATCTTCATCATGCTTCATGGCTAAGGCCACTAAGGTACAAACTAGTGATGATGAAAGCGATAAAGAACATGATGATGAAAATGAAAATGATAGTGATAGTGATAGTGATAATGATGAACCTACTAAGGATGAATTATTTGACATGCTAGAAGATGCTAAGAAACACTTTGACATTAAGAGAAGGGAATGCAAGAGCTTGAATAAGGAGGTAAAAGCCCTTAAGCAAGCCCTTGATGAGCTCAAGGCAACTCATGAGAGGCTAGAGGAAGCCCATGAGAAGCTTGGCAAGGCTCACAAAAAGCTTGAAAAGGCTCATTCCACTTTGCTTAATGAACAAGATAAAAAGAAGCATGTTGAAACTTATGATGTAGGTTTAACTTATGATTTAATTGATGCATCACTATCTATACCTATCATTGTTGCTCCTACTAATCCTTCTTGTAGCACTTCCACTTCTACCTCATCTAGTAGTGATGGTCTCACTTGTGATGCCTCACTAGTGGTTGAGAATGAGAACCTCAAGAAGGAGGTCACTAAGCTCACTCACACCTTAGCTAAGGCTTATGGTGGTGAGGACCGCTTGCTTATGTGCTTAGGTAGCCAAAGAGCTTCTCTCTACAAAGAGGGATTGTGCTATACCTCCAAGAAAGGCAAAGTGGCATTTGCTCCTCACAAGACTAGTTTTGTGAAGAACAATGGTCGGTTTTGTACTAGTTGCATGCAAGTGGGTCATAAGGAGCATGAATGCAAAAATAAAAGCAAAAATGCTAATGTATCCTTCATAAAGCTTGATTCATGCTATATGCTTACTAAGGGTACAAATGGTGTGAAGGCTAAGTTCATTGGTAAACTATGGATGGGCTCAAAGAAGAAAGCCATTTGGGTACCAAAGAGCTTAGTGACTAACCTTTAAGGACCCAAGCAAGTTTGGGTACCTAAAAAGAATTGATCTTCTTTTGTAGGTTAATTACAAAGCCAGAGGAAGGCATTGGGTTCTTGATAGTGGGTGCACTCAACATATGACCGGTGATGCAAGAATGTTCAACTCAATCAACACCAATGGCAATGATGGTTATGATAGTATCACATTTGGTGACAATGGCAAAGGCAAGGTCAAAGGGCTTGGTAAGATTGCAATATCCAATGACATGAGCATATCCAATGTGTTGCTAGTAGAGAGCTTGAACTTCAATTTGCTATCTGTGGCATAATTGTGTGATCTTGGATTCAAATGCATATTTGGGGTAGATGATGTAGAGATCATAAGTGTAGATGGCTCTAACTTGATCTTCAAAGGCTTTAGATATGAGAAATCTATACTTGGTTGATTTCAATGCTAGTGAAGCTAGATTATCTACATGCTTGTTCACTAAGTTTAGCATGGGTTGGTTATGGCATAGAAGGTTTGGTCATATTGGAATGAAACAATTGAATAAATTGATTAAGCATGACTTAGTTAAAGGTTTGAAAGATGTTGTGTTTGAAAAGGATAAGCTTTGTAGCTCTTGTCAAGCCGGCAAACAAGTTGGAAACACCCATCCTAAGAAAAGCATTTGAGTTATTGCACATGGATTTGTTTGGGCCAACACAATACACTAGTATCGGTGGAAACAAATATGGCTTTGTAATAGTGGATGACTACACTAGATACACATGGGTATTCTTTCTAGTGGACAAAAGTGATGTATTTGCAATATTCAAATCATTTGTCAAGGGCATTCACAATGAGTTTGAAACAACCATCAAGAGAGTTAGAAGTGACAATGGTAGTGAATTCAAGAACACTAGAATTGATTAGTTATGTGATGAATTTGGAATTAGACATCAATTCTCGGCCAAGTACACTCCACAATCAAATAGCCTTATTGAGAGAAAGAATATAACACTCATTGATATGGCAAGGTCTATCCTTAGTGAGTACAATGTGTGTCAATCTTTTTGGGCCGAAGCTATCAACATGGCTTGCTATTGTAGCAACCGCCTCTATTGTCACCCATTGAAAGAGAAGACACCATATGAGCTCTTGAATGGTAGAAAGCTCAACATTGCATATTTTTGGGTCTTTGGTTGCAAATGCTATATCTTGAAGAAAGGCACTAGATTGGGCAAGTTTGACAAGAAATGTGATGAATGATTCCTATTTGGTTATTCCACTACAAGCAAAGCATATAGAGTTTGGAATTTGGATAGTGATACTCTTGAGGAAGTTCATGATGTTGAATTTGATGAAACCAAGGGTTCATAGGTAGAGAATAAGAACTTGGAAGATGTTAGAGGCATTCAACTTTCAAATGCCATGAAGAACATGGATATTGGTAAATTGAAGCCTATGCAAGTGAATGATGATGAAGATGATCAAGTGCAAGTACTCTCTAACTCAAATGTGCAAGATGATACAAATCAAGTTTGTACAAGTGGATCTCATGATAATGAACAAGATCAAGTGGCTAGTACATCATCTCAACCCAATGATCAAGCAAGTGCAAACAATCAAGTTCAAATCCTCCAACCAATCAATGTTGCAAAAAATCATCCATTGAACACTATCATTGGTGATATTTCAAGAGGTACAAACAAGATCAAGATTAACATCATTTTGTGAACACTTCTCATTTGTGTCATCCATTGAACCAAATAAGATATATGAAGCATTGAAGGATGTTGATTGGGTAAATGCTATGCATGAAGAGTTGAATAAATTCACAAGAAATCAAGTATGAGAGTTAGTAGAAAGACCAAAGGGACACAATGTGATTGGAACTAAATGGGTCTTTAGAAACAAGCAAGATCAAGATGGGATAGTAGTAAGGAACAAAGCAAGATTAGTAGCACAAGGCTATACACAAGTTGAAGGTCTTGACTTTAGAGAAACATATGCCCCGGTTGCTAGATTTGAAGCAATAAGAATCTTGCTAGCCTATGCTTGTGCCCACAACATCAAGCTCTATCAAATGGATGTTAAGAGTGTATTTCTCAATGGCTACATCAATGAAGAAGTATATATTGAGCAACCTCCCGGTTTTGAAGATGATAAGAAACCCAACCATGTATACAAGTTGAAGAAAATATTGTATGGCTTGAAGCAAGCACCTAGAGCATGGTATGAGAGATTGAGGGATTTCCTACTCTAAAGGGTTCACAATGGGCAAGGTTGACACCACTCTTTTTATCAAGAAGATTGGAAAAGACTTGTTTGTGTTATAAATCTATGTTGATGATATTATATTTGGATCAACCAATCAAGACTTTTGTGATGAGTTTGGAAAGACGATGGCTAATGAGTTTGAGATATCCATGATTGGAGAGTTGAGTTACTTCCTTGGTCTTCAAATCAAGCAATTGAAGAATGGTACATTTGTGAGTCAAGGCAAGTACATTAAGGACATGATTAAGAAGTTTGGCATGAGTGATAGCAAAGTCATTAGCACACCAATGGGAACCAATGGCAACTTGGATAGTGATGCAAGTGGAAATATGGTGGATCAAAAGTTGTATCAGTCTATGATTGGAAGCCTACTCTATGTAACCGCATCAAGGCCGGATGTCATGTTTAGTGTATGCATGTGTGCAAGATTTCAAGCCTCACCAAGAGAAAGTCATTTGAAGGCTACAAAGAGGATATTGAGGTACTTGAAGCATACACCAAATGTTGGTTTGTGGTATCGCAAAGGAGCAAAGTTTGAGCTAGTTGGTTACTCTGACTTAGATTATTTGGGATGCAAGGTTAAAAGAAAGAGCACCTCGGGCACATGTCAATTGTTAAGAAGATCACTTGTTTCATGGTCATCAAAGAAGCAAAATAGTGTTGCATTATCAACCGCCAAAGCTGAATACATATTTGTCGATAGTTGTTGTGCACAAGTACTTTGGATGAAGGCCACTTTGAGTGACTTTGGAATCAAGTTCAAGAAAGTGCCATTGCTATGTGATAATGAGAGTGCAATCAAGCTAACCAACAATCCGGTATAACATGCAAGAACAAAGCACATTGATGTCCGTCATCATTTCATAAGAGATCACTAACAAAAAAGGGGACATTTGCATTGAGAGTATAGGCACCGAAGATCAACTTGCCGACATATTCACCAAGCCATTGGATAAGAAAAGGTTTTGCAAGCTAAGGAATGAGTTGAACATATTGGATTTCTCAAATATGTGTTGATGCACCCCCCCACTTATATGACATGCCTCGCCTTTGAGCTATTCAAGGTAAAAGTTGTTTGGCATGACATACATTCTTGCTAAAGGACATGTTTAGTGCATCTAGTCATATTTTCAATCTTATTAGGACCTTCAAATGGTTCAATTTTATTAGGCTCATTCATGAAAATCAAATAAATTTGATGTTCATATGGTATCACTATTGCTTCTATGCTTATTTTGATCTAGTGGTAGCATATGACATGTTTATGGGCTTGTAAACCTAGTGTTTGATCTAGAAAATGAGCTCTAAGTGTTTAACTCAACATGGTACAAAATAACCCTTATTTAGAGGTGTGAAGAAGCTTGTCCTTGGATCAAACCGAGTTAAATATCTTTGGCAAATGATCTAGATTGGACCAAATTTGGGAATATGATCCTCACCCCATTGATTGACATTGATAAATCTCAACCTATCTATAATTTAAGTCTTTGTGGTCATTGATGACAAAGGGGGAGAGAAACAAAGATATAAGTAATAGGGGGAGAGTTTGACATAGGGGGAGAGATATGACAAAGAAAAGGGATCAATTAAAATTTTGAGCACACTAGTTGGGGGAGCAAGCTCATGAACTTGTATGGTGCATTTGAATGTGCATTTCATATGTTTGCTTGTATGGCATAAGTTCTAAATTTAAAATATCCATGCTTGTGTGATGTATGCTAGTTGTAAGATTGAATGATGAAATGAAATCACTAGATAACTTTCATTTTCAAAGTGTTGTTTCTAAGTGGTATCAAGCTAACCATGATGCTAAGGATGGTATAATGGTGCACTCCGATTGGTATCACGCTTCAAAGGTCCATCTTTTATACCTTAGCATCATTTGGTAGACATTGACTCCTATATTTCCTATCCAAGCATATGTGTAAGCTACAATCCAAACTCTTAGCACATATGTAGGGGGAGCAATTGCTACCATTTGGGGTTCATGAAACTTGTCCATATCTTTTTACATGGTAAATATGCTTGGGCAAGCAACATGGATTCAATTGAATTTTAATTCATATCTTTGTATAAAGGTTGTCATCAATTACCAAAAAGGGAGAGATTGAAAGCTCTAGTTTGGTTTTGGTGAATTAATGAAACCCTAAGTGCTAACCTAGTTTATCAAGTGATCATGAGATAGGTAGCACACTCCAAGTAGTGAAGCAAATGAAGATCATAACATGATAATGATGCCATGATGATGATCAAGTGCTTGGACTTGGAAAGAAGAAAGAGAAAAACAAAAAGCTTAAGGCAAAGGTATAAACCCTAGGAGCTATTTTGTTTTGGTGATCAAGACACTTAGAGAGTGTGATCACATTTAGGATTGATAGCCGTACTATCAAGAGGGGTGAAACTCGTATCGGAATACGGTTATCAAAGTGCCACTAGATGCTCTAACTCATTGCATATGCATTTAGGATCTAGTGGAGTGCTAACACCCTTGAAAATGTTTGTGAAAATATGCTAACACATGTGCACAAGGTGATACACTTGGTGGTTGGCACATTTGATCAAGGGTGGTGAAGTTTGGGAGTAAGGGTAAGAAACTCCACCGGCGAAGTATCCGCTTGTAGAGTGCGGACAGTCCGACGGTGCCATCGGCACCCTAGACAGAAAAGACGGAGGTCACTGGGAGTGACCGGACGCTGGCCATAGTTGGACTGACGCGTCCGGTCAGATGTATCAGCGAAGACACTGGCGTCGGTCAAACGACCGGACGCTGGGTCGCTCTACGACCGGACGCTGGCAGGGTGCGTCCGGTCAGTGCTGACATACGCTGACGTGAGGCGCACAGAGGAGATGATAAGTGACCGAACGCTGGGTGAGTCTGGTTGTGAAAATTCGCGTTTGGAACCTTACTGGAAACGACCGGACGCTGAGGTCCAGCGTCCGGTCACTTTCTAACTGACGCGTCCGGTCAACTGATGACCGTTGAAATTTGACAAATAGTATTTGAAGCAGGGGACACGTGGCGTGAATCATGTGACCGGACGCTGAGGGCCAGTGTCCGGTCGATCGGACCAGAGCGTCCGATCACCCTGCGCTGTACCCAGTGAAGGGGTACAACGGCTCTATTTCATGGGGGCTTCTATTTAAGCCCCATGGCCGTCTCAAGCTCACACTCTTAGCCATTTTGCATTGACATAGCAACCTTGTGAGCTTAGCCAAAGCCCTCCCACTCATCTCCATCATTAATTCATCATCTTTGTGAGATTGGGAGAGAATCCAAGTGCATTGCTTGAGTGTTTGCATCTAGAGGCACTTGGTGTTTGTGTTTCGCTGTGGGTTTCGCTTGTTACTCTTGGTGGTTGCCGCCACCTAGATGGCTTGGAGCAGCGAGGATCATTGAGCGGAGGGTGGTGATTGTCTCCGGCTCCGATCGTGGTGATTGTGAGGGGTTCTTGATCTTTCCTCGGCGGAGAGCCAAAAGGTACTCTAGTGGATTGCTCGTGGCTTATGTGATCCTCATCTTGTGTTGGTTGTGCGGCACCCTATTGAGGGTTTGGCGTGTGAAGCCAATTAGCGCGTGAACCTCCAAGTGAGTGAATCGCCACAACGAGGACTAGCTTGCCAGCAAGCAAGTGAACATCGGTAAAAATCATTGTGTTCATCATTAATTCTGAGGTGATTGGTCTTCATTGTTATTCATCCTTGTGATTGTTTGGTTCCTTCATCTACACGGCGGTATAACATTCTTTATCACTCTCTTTACATTACCGCAAACTAGTTGTCAAGCTCTTTAGTGTAGCTAGTTGTGAGAGCTTGTTTGTTTGGTTGGTATGGCTCTTTAGTTAGCCTTTGAGAGCACACTAACATAGAGTAGTGTCATAGCTATTGTGTGAATAGATACTATCTAAACTAGAATTGTGGTAGGTGGCTTGCATTTTGAGTAGGCTAGCGCAACACTTGCTTCGCCTCATAATTGTCTAACTACTTTGTTAAGTGTTGTTGTAAAAATTTTATTAGGCTATTCACCCCCCTCTAGCCATTAGGACCTTTCAGCTAGTCATCTTTATATTCTACTCCCTCTATCCCAATTATAAAGGGGTGTTTGGTTATTTAGTCGCTCCTAAAATTCATGTCACATCGAATGTTTAGATACTAATAAGGAGCATTAAATATAGATTAATTATAAAACCAATTACATAGATGGATGCTAATTTGTGAGATGAATTTTTTAATCCTAATTAATCCGTCATTAGCACATGTTTACTGTAGCACAACGTTGTCAAATCATGGACTAATTAGGCTTAAAAGATTCGCCTCGCAAATTAGTTGCAAGTTATGCAATTAGTTTCGTAATTAGTTTATATTTAATACTCCATGCATATGTCCAAACATTCGATGTGATAGAAATTTTAGGAACTCCTGTAGAAACCAAACAGGCCCTAAGTCATTTCAATTTTTTTGGAGAGTCACAGCATTTCAAGTTTGATCAAATTTATATAATAAAATAATAGCATTTATGATACCAAATAAGTATCATTAGATTCTTCATTAATTATATTTTAATAGTAATATACCTATTTGATGTCATAAATCTTTGTAACTCCTTTTATAATTTTGGTCAAATTTAAGATGTTTTGACTCTTCAAAAAAGTTAGAATGACTTATAATTTAGAATGGAGGCAGTAGGATTGAAAGTCTACGTAGTATTTTTGCAAGATGTGTCTAGTGTTCATGATAAGTGGGTCCACCAAAATATAACTAGTAGGGATGTGGCATTAAAAATTAGTGAGTCATCGTGACGTGGGTTTCTAAACCTTCAAATGAGTTTGTCTGCGAGATAGGTCACATTGTCAATCTTATTAAGTAGTCATCACACACAAAATTAAGTAGTCAACATGAGATGGAATTTCTTGTTCACAAAAAAAAAGATGGAATTTCTACTTGTTTGCTTAACAAAGGAGCTGAGCAGTTGCAAATACAGAGCAAAATAAAGCTAAGCGGAGTTTATTTTTCCCTTCTTCTGCATCTATCCCACGATTCCATATTCGGTAGGGGTTGGGACTTGGGACTAGCTAGATCAGCCCGGACCCAAGCCACTACAATAGACTAGCTTGCGTGGATCTAGGGACACGTTAATTTGAACTGCTATAGCACCACCACCAATTTGGCAAAAAGAAAAGAGAGTGGCCCTATTTTCGCCAACGATTTAGCGAGAAAAAAAGAGACCTAGCGTGGGCAAGTAGTTAGGCCGCGCGAGCCAAAGTTTACAAACAAGGGGCAAACAGTGTTGGCCTCACCCACACTTTGGCGTGGCTTGCATAGGCCGGTGCCCGATCACGTTACAGCCCGTCCTCCGCCCTAGTCTTGTCGCTAACTTGCATGTTAGCTCGGTCCATTGCAAAATTTCCACGATCTGACTAGACTGAGGTCCCGGTGATTGCTACTACGATCACGACTGCACATTATGCACGAAGGAAAAAAGAAAGAAACGAGAAGAATTTGAGAGCCATCTAGGCGTTCCCGGGAAGTCCTGCCACACGATTGACAGAGATGCTGTACCGCGAAGTTTCGAGTTTCGACTGGCCGAGTAGACAACCAAGCATCATCATCCTAGACCTACATAGAAAGAAAAAACTACTCTATAGGCAACAGAAGTCTGCACGTAATTCAAACCCTTTCTTCCTGGCCTCTCTTTGGTCACCCCCGCGCCGGAGGCCTCCCCACTGAGACGGCCGGTAGCCCTCATGTGGCCTAGTCCAACGAGCCCACGACTCCACCCATGACCCACCACACACGCGCAACAGGCCGCGCAACCACAGGCTTAACGAACGGCCGGGAGATGGCCGATGAACCACGAAAACACCACGGTCACCCAGTCCAACACACACGGACAACCGGATACAAGACGAGCGCACACGCCGCGGGACGGAAGCCTGTTCGCAGCCGTCGCTTTGCATGCCCGCATAGGCCACGGCGCCACGCTTTGTCATTCCCAGCCTCCCAGGGAGGAGCGAACGGGCCGGATCGCGGGTAGGAGGAACTATCAGGGACGCGATCTCTTCTACTCCTACAAGAGAAGCGACTGCACGAGAGAGAGAGAGAGAAGGCTTCATCATCAATAAACTTACCGATGCGATGTGACAGGTCCTTTCAGTTCCTACTAGCCTAGACGGAGTTACAACTTACAACATGGGGGATCACAGGCACCAGCGGTGCCCGGAAACGGACGGGGAGCTGGACGTTTCGGCTTGTCAAGCTCATTGCATGGGGATTAACCGACGACGCAGCTCAGGACGAGCACAGGGAGGCCTTCTGCTTCGCCAGCATCTGGTTCAACTTGCCGACGAGCTGCCGGTTGCTGCACATGCACTCCCGGAAAGACGCCAGCAGGCTCTGGAGCGCGGCCACGTCGCTGTCGTTCGAGGGCGGGTTCAGCAGCGTCGAGAAGAGCTTCTGCCACAGATCAACGTTCCAGTACCTGCGATCCAAGTATCCAACCACATTGGGACGACGGACCAGTTGCTTGCTCAGTTGCTTCACACTAACCCCAGGCACGCACGACTGCAGGAGTCAAAGAGGAAGAGATCGCAGTGCACCTTTTAAACGGCAGTTTAGGTCGGTATTCGTAGCCTCCACCAATCCTGGGCACCTTCTCGACGCTCATGCATGCCCCGTGTAGCATCATGTGCACAACGACGCAGAGGCTGTATGTGTCGACCTACAGGCAGAAGAGACCAGAGCACTGTATCAGAATCAGACGGCGGCATTTAGACTCCTAGAGTAACTGATGAAAGTACAGGCTCCTGACCTGATAAGTCCAGTTTCTATGTTCTTGCATCTCGATGCATCTGAATCCTGAGGTTCCACAGTCCCCGTGGAATTCCGTGGGGGAGGGGAAAAGATTCAGATCAATGCCACGGCCCCAGTCAACAAGGCAGAGCCCCTGAAATGCAGATTCCATAAGCCTCATAAAAGCGGGCTGCGATACCTCTGACGTGTTAGGACGGATATGCTGACCTGATTCTTCTCATCTCTTTTTTCACTTCGGAAAGTGTCCTCTGTGATATCTCCACTTTACATACCAAGAGAAGGATGACACTGATTAGTGAGCAACTAGATATATCAAAATAAAACGAGCTGACAAAGGTAACATGTTGAGCGAGAGCATGGGTAGGAAAGTCAAAGAACAGGCTATAATGCTAGATAGTACTGTTGTGCTTACTTTTTCAAGAGCTTCTATAAATGGACACATTAGAAATATTTTCTTATGAGTTACCTTGGGTAAAAGGGGTCAAAATCATGCTTACAAATAGAAAGCCTGCTTTAACTACTTATTAGTTTGCTATTATTGTCAAAAATCTTATTTATCAAAAGAACGAGAGACCAGAACATCAACACTCAGCAGAAAAACCAGAATAAGAGCATCAAAATGGGGATTCCCATTACTACTCGGAGGTAATGCAGGAACAGTAAATCAGTACGTTTCTGCACCCACCAGGCCACCAATCCAACACTTATGGGTTACGGCCAGCCAATGGAACGATTATGAAGTTCATGCTTTCTTCATGGACAAAGTCCTGCATCTGATCTACTTGTAGTTGTAAGTATTTCATATGTATGTGGAACTCATAAATTAATGTCATCCTAAGAAACAAGACAAAAAGATACGGCCTTTGCAAACATGGATGGCAATAATGATTACAGGTTCTATATCTGAGATTTGCGATCTGAACTCTTAATAGCAGATAAAAGATGGCATGGTTATTACTGAGTAAACAGATACTGCTGAACAGAGGCATAAAGTGGTAACAGTAATGGTAGATGGTATAACTACCTCGGGTAGCAAACAAGGATGTTGTCAGGTTTGAAATCACCATGGATTATGCCAACACTATGCAGTGTTTCCAGCATGTTCAGCATCTCTATGGTATAATACATGCATAGAACTTCATCCATGTACCGACCGACAACTAAGTGAGAATTTATGACATCCTGCAGAAGGCTTGAGTTATATCTCATCACATCTTCAACATCGATTGGTTGTAGTTACATATTCATTAAATAGATAACCAACAAACAAAAATAGTTTTGTGGATTTTTTTATGCATATAATGTAATTAATACCAGAAGAGTTCCGTACGGCAGGTAATCACAAACCAACACACTGACATCAGAGAAGATATGCATTTCATGCGCGTAGCCAAAGCTTGGTCTCTGGAAGTAAAACAATGTATATTGTTAAATATCATTATGATTTATGAAAGAATGTTGAGGCTGCTCTTAACATAAATTATGTACCTCGATATCAGATATACGCAGATCAAGTTGGCGATACATGTAAAATTCCAAAGCAAATGAGGGATTCTGAATCTGCATACAAAGAGCAGTGTTTAAAACTAGACCAAACTATGAAAGGTGAGTTTATGGAGACAATGGAAACAAGGTTCACCTTCAAAGCAACCATTTCTTCTGTATTACCATCAACAGTGGCTTTGTATACTTTAGCAAAAGCACCAGTGCCGGTAGATCCTTTGATCTGATACTTTCTACCACCTTGACACAAAAAGGAATTGTAGTTGCATTTTGTAACAACACAAATAAACTTTATTGAAACAAAGAAGAGGATACATTTGTTAATTAATGTACTCATTGTAACTTGTGAGCATTAAACATTCAAGTAGTCAAATTAGGAACATGATTCAGAATGTATGGCAACATTGTGCAAAGACTGAGAAACAAAATAATTACAGTTATACCTAACTCAATGACCTTGTTTCTTAAAACATTCAGCGAAGAAGTCAAGGGCACCTTTCCATAGTACACCTTGTTACTCTTATGATAGCCCTGTTAAGGATTGTGCAACCATGATGAGTCTCATGCAGCACATCAGAGAACATACATGCTACTAGTGAACTTACAGGAAATGTCCTCAATTCACCATTAATTGTCTCCAGTAAAGTGTTCCTAGTAGAAGCAGACCACGGATCTACCACAGAAGGTTCATTCTTCTGTTGTTTTGATGGTTTGGGCTGAAGGCAAGAACAAACAAAATAGAGCAAAGGATGTATATTAATCCACTTGGATGACAGGTATTAGGCAACCATATGCATGGAAATAATACTTTGAAACAATGGGCAATGATGAAAACTTTTAACAGAGCATGTTTGAAATAAAAAAAATGAATAATATTTTGAATAAATACTTAACAGGCTTATGGGTTCTATAATTTTTTACTGCTAAGTCTAAAAGGTAAAGGTCGCATGTCCCATTTTTCTTTGTTTATACTCCATAACAGTGCTTGGTTTTCTAAAGCTATACAAATTCTCTGTAACAGTGCTTGGTTTTCTAAAGCTATACAAATTCTCTGCCCTAGCATATACCAAAACTTCTCCGGTAAACACTGGTAGATTCACAATAGAACATATGAAAAGTTTTTTTTCCTCTTGAACAACGCAGGAGAACTGCGTGTCATTTCATTAAGAAAGAGGGGACCTTACAAAATGTACGGGGAAAAACGGGGGAGGCATCAAGAGGTCTCCCTCTATAAAAACCCAACACACACAACCTGTCTTACTAGCCTTTGAACTACAGAGACAACTGCGACCTTCAGAACCTGCCTAGACCCTAAAGGTCAGGGGAGAGCGACCTTATGAGAAGCTCCTGGAGGACCGTAGCACCAGCCGTGCACCACAAACTGCCCTCCTCAGCCACAAAGTATAAGAGGGTCTGAACATCTGGGCGAGCTCCATCAAAAACACAAGTGTTCATGTGCTTCCAGAGCTCCCAAGCAACAGGGATGATCAGGGTATTAAGTCCTTTGTGCATCTCTTTTGGAACACTTCTTAGGGCCTGATTGGGTGGCTTCCCAGCCGAGCCTGGCTCACTCTAGGCATGCAGGCCCATGGCAACCATGCTGGAGACGTGCAACACAGAGCTCTTCCAAGCAATCAGGATCCCTCCATGCGTGCAACTTGCCAGCAGGGCCCCAAACTTATCATAATCAGAGCCAAAAACAAGGAAAAAAGCTCCTGACTTCTAGATGCAACCTTGGTTACTTTGGTTTCCTGGAGGCAAACCACATCAGCCTTGGCGGAGAGGATAACACCCCGAACTGAATTAAACCGCGCTTTATTATTAAGACCACAGGCGTTCCAAACTAGAGTTGCAGAAGGATTCATGAGTAATATATTTTGAACGGCCACCAAACAGGCCCAATCAGAAAACCGCCAAGATTTCCACGTAGCGGACCTCTTCACCCTCACCAGCCTTCCACCCAAAGATGGCCACCAAGCCAGTGAGGTGTGCATCAGAAAGGGGATTATCAAACAACTTGCTGTAATTGTCTTGAGCTGACTGGTTATCTTCTCCTCCACAGTAGAGAGGCCCAAGCTACGAATCACTCTTGTCTGCGCATCAGAGATCACCGGCCCTGGAGAGCATGGACCAGTGCGGCCACATGTCTGCTTCGGTGGGGGAGTGATCCTGAGGAAGGCGCCTTAGACCATCTCTTTTGGATGACAGTTTGGGGAATGAGCTTCACTACGGCTTTGTTACCTTATCCAGAAGCTTGTCCCGCGTAGTCGGCGACAGTGTCATGATGATTGGATCCGACGCAGCCGTCGTGGGTGTCGGCATACAGGGGCGACGCCGTTGCCGGGAGTACACCCTCAGGGGACGGGGCGACACTACCGGAGGGGCAACAGGGGTAGCAGAAGGCGAACAGCATGAATCAAAGAAAAGTGAAGCCTGAATGCAATCCCAATTATGAAAACCCAGAATCAAATATATTTCTACCTCAAAACGTGATAACCAGTCTAAGCAACGAGAGGTGTGTTATTTTTCATATAGTCTTAGTTTACTGCAGGCCATGGGAATGGAAACAACAAACTTCCAACTAATTAACATGGATCAAAGTGAAAACACTTTTTTTTCTAATGCATAAGTTTTTTGGTGAACATAATGCATAAGTTAATGTAACAAGTATGAAGCAAACATCAATGCACACATTAGCCTCAACACCCATATTTAAATCTCAAGCGACAGGCAATACATAAACAGAACAATGAAAGGAAACTAATCAAAAGTACAGGAATGTGCATCAAGGCACTGTGTGCAAACACAAGCATTTCACCACACAAGAAATAGAAAAAAAATCCTTAGTTTGATATAAAGGAATCCAAAAATAAATGCGGTTGGCTCACATGTATGAGCTAATGCATTTGTGATTGGGACTACAATTCATTACCTAAACTGTGTAATGCGATTATCAAAGAATCTTAATGTAGATCAAGCTAACTAAAAATGAACTGCCACATTTATGAAGCCTACAAAACAACCCGATCAGCTTCAGCTTCTTTGTAGACTTAATATTAGAAGTATAAAGCTCTAAGCTACCCTCAACAGGAACAGAACATTTCTACAGTTTCACATTAAATGATAAGTACTTAACAGCCTTTTCTTCTTAATATAAAGATGCGCAGCTCTCCTGTGTGTTCGGGAAAAAAAAGTAGTTAACATACTATACATTATCTCTTCCCTGCAATACAAGGTTTGCATGAACCCTGCATAGAAATTAATGCAAGGTTTACACAGTAGTAAGCTAATCCATTTACTGGTCACAAAAATGCATCAATAGACTTGGGAAGTAAAGTATGGACATGATTTTAAATATAGAATGTAAAATCTTCAGGTTTAACAGCAGTTCAAAATATGTTTGCTGGAGAGCACTGAGAACTCTAGTGGCAATACATAACAACCAGCCTAATGGCCATAGATCAAATGGCACAGGTCAATCATGAGAACCTCATATGAAGGTAGCAATTAATTACGAAGTCCATGACCTATTTGACAAACACAGAAGTGTAATGCTCAGCATACCCGTGAGCTATTTCTGTGGTCAGCATACTCATGGATACAAACAAATACTGAGAGGTTTGATAAATACAAAAGTGAGGTGCTCAACATGAAGGCTGGAAACAACTAAATCACAGCATGTGGTTACGCTACCTGTGCTTCTGCATCTGCTTCTTCTATAATATTCTCCAAATGTTTCAGAAACGTCAAGTGCATCTTCTTCAAATGATCAAGGGGCTCCGCCTTCCTAGTTAAGCCACAGAACATAATTTAACATCACATGGACCTGTGAATATCAGGTTGTATCTGCTTAAAAAGAGGTGAATTTCAAGCGGAAAATATTTTCCACACACACTAACCTGGAAATACCGATTCCGTACACCTTATCAGCCTCACCCACTTTCCCATGAGCAATTAGATACTGTGCATACGAGTCATAGAGTAGCGCATGCTCCAGAAACATTCTTTTCTCCTCCAGTTGGTTGTAAACACTGGGGAAGTCCTCAGCTGCATCTGCCTAAAAAGCAAGAATCACAAAAGACCCCAAAAAAGATAAGCAAAATAATAAACAGCAACCTAGGAGGAATGAGATCAGAAATGATGTATAAAATCAATCAGGTTACATAGAGGATCCAGATCTTGAGGAGCCGTGGATCAGTGGAGTATTGGTAGTCATCCCCATATTTTGAAATGCATTCGATCAAGTAATGCTTGAGCCGGTCTAAGGCTGCCATGTCATACTGAGGGCCTGTCCCGAGCTCATCCACGGCCCTGCTGATAGACCTGAATACAAACCCAGAAACCAATATTAGCAACCCAAGCACAGCTCACACAAATACGTACATGGATTTTCTAGAAGAGGAAAATCAGACCTATATGCAGCCTAATTGAGACCGAAATCAAGGTCCCACACATTGCAGCCTCAAAAGCATTTGAGTTCGGAGTCGACATATACTAGTGAAATCAAGGTCCCACACATTGCAGCCTCACAAGCATTTGAATTCGGAATCGACATATACTAGTGCATCCTAGTTCAATCCCACAAGGGTACTGGTAGGCGTCAGTAACCAGAGCTGCATCGCCGAGGTAGAGCCGCGCAAGCTAAACTAAACGCCCAAATTGCACATGCTTACATTCAACCAAACGGCGGAACTTTCATATACACAAGCACACGCACGGACGCACCCGTGCACTAAGCGAGCTCCCACACGGATTCGCACACACTTAAGCGAATCCAAGTAACGGAGGCAAATCTCGAGGTCGATTCGGGAGTACCTAAGGTACGGGAGGATGGGGTCCGAGGGCGGCGAGGCCACCTCCCGCGAAAACCTAGGCGACTTCCGGAGCGGGCTAGAGGCGGCCCCCGGCGCCGCGCCCGGCGTGCGTTCCAGGACCACCATGCCCAGATACGGAGAGCCTCTGGGACGAACCCTGCGGCGATCGCCGGCCGCGAGACGGCGACGAGCAGCTCTACAATTAGCTCTCGGGTGTGTGACAGTGTGAGCCGGGGACGGCACTGGAGATGGTTGACAGCCTGGCAAGAAGGGGAATTTTGAAAAAAATCGCCCTGGCCGTTGCTGGCTTGCTGCGGCGCGGACCTAAGTCGGATCTCGTGGGGCCACTCGTCAGGAGTAATGGGTTTTCTCCTACTGATCGTTAGCACGGGCTGGGCTTTCATGGGCCGGGAGTGGCGTGTCTGTAATACTAGAAGCGACTATACTTGGCCATCGGGCCGGCCCGGCTCGGCACGGGCCAGGCACGGCCCGGAGGATGTCGGGCCGGCACGGCACGCGTGCCTCCCGTGCCGGGCCGAACCAGGCGCCGGGCCTGGCCAACGGCCCAGGCACGGCCTGTTGGGCCATTTTTCGGGTCGGGCCAGCCTGAAAAGCCAGAGCGTCTTAGCATGTCGTGCCGGCCCAGCGGCCCGACGAGAGGGGAACAGAGGCGTCGTCGTCGCCTCCAGGCCGGGCGCGGGTGGCGAAGGGGCGGCCCTGGCTGAGAGAGGTGGGAGGCGGTGGCAACGCTCGACGCCGGATCCGACGAGAAGAGAAGGATATGGAGAGGAAGTTCTGGTCGGAGTAGCGGACGAGGCAGGAGCCGTAGAAGACAGTGGGGAAGCAGGCCCTACAGGAGGAGGAGGAGTCGGCGTCGCCGCGATAGAGCGCGAGCCCGTAGACGGTGTCGGGGACCTCGTCGATGGTGGCCGTTGCGAACGCCTCCTCGAACGAGCAGACAAAGAGAGGGGGAAGGGGAGGAAGCGTGAGCGAGCAGCCGGAGATCGTGGCATCGGGGCGGAGCTCGTGGCTGGATCTGGCGTCGGGGCGGAGCTTGGGGCCAGCACGCTCGTTCCCGCGGCAGCTGAGGCGGGACTGCGGGAGGCGATGGCGGCACTCGACGTTGGATCCCATGAGAAGAGAAGGGGATTGAGGGGATTCGACGAGCCGCGGGGAAGACGGCGCGCGAACACGAGGTTGCGCGGCTACTGTGGCGCGAGCAGCCATATAGAGGGGGGGGGAGGAAGCGCGAGCAGCTGGGCCACGGACGGCGCAGTAGAGTCACCGGAGTAGCCCGCGTGGCTCCCGCGCCGCCGCTGCTGGATGAGAGCGCTGGGAGGCTCAGAGGCTGGGGGAAGAGTGGAGGGAGTTAGGGTTCGGGGGTGGGATGGGGCTGCGGCGCTACGCGGGGGAGAGCCGTCGCGGCCGCGGCGTGCGGGTGCGGCTCCGCTTATATATGAGGAGGGGGGAGGCCAACTGGGCCACGGGGATGGTGGGTCGGACAACTGGGCCGTGGGGAGTCGGTGGAGGAGTGAGGAGGGGGAGGGGGTGGCCAGGCCGCTGCCGAGCCGGCTGACTCAGGGCGGATCGTGCCGTGCCAGCCCACGGGCCTGAGCAACAGCCCAGGCATGGCCTGCCGCCTTGGGCCGGGCCAGCCCAGACCCGTATGTCATCGGGCCGTGCCGTGCTCGTGTCGGGCTTAAAAAAGCGGACTTCGTACTGTGCCATCGTGTCGTGGCCTGCATGGCCAACTATAGACGCGACGAACGATGGACGTCCGTGATTGTTTGTAACGGCAGCGTGTTGGTGCCGGTGCCGCAGTCCGTCTGGGGCGACGGCGCCACGGCCCACGGCGGCTTGCAGCTTGTGCGCGTGTGTCCGGGCGAGAGTGTGAGGGAGAGAGGAGCTGGGAAGGGATGGAGGCGCTGAGGAAGCAGGCGAGCAAGTTCAAGGAGCAGGTCGCCAAGCAGCAGCAGGTTCCGGATCCCGCTCCCGAACGCCCGATTCTTCATTCCGCCTCTCGGTTCTGTGCTCCCGCCGTTGCGCGTAGAAAATGGGCGTGATTTCGCGGTGTTTGGTTGCTCAATGTGTCGCGAGGCTGCCGCCAGGATGTGGCTGACAGATTGCTTTCGATTTAGGGGTCTCGCGGTTCTCGTGTAGCTGGATCTCGGGGTTCGAACGCGAATTTGCATTTCTTGTACCACGTGGATCTGCGAGCCATGGGGGATCGGAGCTTTGGGGCCAAGAGCTGGTTTTTTAGGATGCACGAGACCTTTTTGTGTCCTGTTGTATCTTGCTAATTTGGAATGTGAATTGTTCATTAGTCATTATAGCTCTAGTGTGAAGCGGACGTTGCAGCTTGCAGTTCATTGATTCCATGGCTGCGAAAAAGATAGTTGGGATAAGGTTTTGTGTTTGTAGCAGAGGCATTGAATTGCACTTCTAGTGGCAGCGGTGGCATAGTATTAACCCATACTTGTGGCACAGTACGGGTCCATACCTGATGGAAGCGCTGTAAGGAAAAATTGGTTGATTATGTATTATGTATTTATATATATTGGTTGAAGTGTACAACTCACTGTTATGGCTCCCCCGATCAGGTATATGTGAGACATGTTCCTTCTACAAGTTAGCATTTGGTATCTCACTCTGTTTTGGATCCTGTGTAGTATTCTATTGTACTTGGACAATTGCGTCCTGCAATAATGTGTTCTAACTACTCTATTGTTACTTGTTATCTGTCTGTAATTACTTCCATGATGATCTTTTATGGAGAAGCTGTTATGCCAGCATGCAGATATGGAATTGACTAGTTACGTTTTTTTTGCATTCTTTTTTTTTTTGCGACTTCATTATTTTGCATTCTTGTAGTTTCCTTTTCAATCCTTGTTTTTTTTTAATTACAAGAAGCCAAGTAATGTACATGCTCCTGGTATATTGTTGTTGCCTAAAGGCATGCATGTAAAACTTAAGCATTCTGACAAAGCGGGTATTCTACAGCTTGATTACATTTTGTTTACTCTCGAGTTCTTCTGTATGCATCGCACAATGGAGGCAGCTACTATCATGCCACAAATTGAGATGCTGAGAGCTTTAAAATGATATCAGTTATAGCCTTGTAGGCAGCTACTGTTTTGAAACTACAGATTTGTGGTTGCAATGTCCACTAGTGCTTTGAAGTCAATCCTCTCCTTGCTTACATTTGTGATTTTAAATTTTTCAGGCTGTTATAAAGCAGTTCAGTACTACTGGTTATGAGCGGTCAGATTCTGTTGTAATTGATGAGGTTGAACTACAGAGACATCAACAGCTTGAGAAATTGTATACTTCTACTCGTTCTGGAAGGGTAAGAAGGGGAGAATTATAGATGGCCTTTTGACCTATATATTGATGCGAACACCTGGCCAAAAACTGATGTTGCATTTGCATTGTTCAATATGCATCAAACATAGTCTTTGTATATTCAGTGCACTAGTAAGTATTTTTTTTCAAAGGAAGTGAAGATTTCATGATTGCAGTATACCCTTTACTGAGTTTCATGATGGCAGTCGTTACATTTCTGTTATGTATCCATTCTAACAGGATTTCCAGAAGGACATAGTTAGAGCAGCTGAAGGTTGGGTGTCTATTGGAAACAAACATATTGAAGTGGGTATGTACTTATGTGGCTCATGTGAGTTATCCTTGGTTAATTCTGTCAGGTTGGGATTTCTTCACAACAAAAGAAAGCTACATTGTTATTTTGTCTTATTTACATTTTCTCACATAGTAGAGCCATTGGTTAGGGTTAGAAATAGGATATCTACCCTCCAAAACTTAGTGTAGTATGATGCTTTGAGCTAAAATAGTCATTTGTGACTGCAGCTATCTAGGATGATAAATTCATATGCCCTCCATCTTGAGAAGGAATCACTACTATTTTCAATGGTTATCACCACTATATTTTCTAGAGGTTATTTTAGCTTAGTTGAAAAACTCGTGAATTTCAAATAGGGTTTAATCAGTTTATTTCTTTCTTTCTTTTGCAGCGCATGCTGTTACACTTGTATGCAAGTCTCCCAATTCAATATCTATGAAATAGTTTGTTAAACTGCTGCATCTATTCTTTCTTTTGGCCATAGGAACAAAATTTTCTGAGGACTGCTATAGATATGGAGGCGAAAATAATGCAAGCGACGAAGCCCTTGGAAAAGCAGCATCACTATATGGAGGTGCTTTGAGAAATATTGAGAAAGAGTATGAGGATTTCAACAGAATTTTATCTTCTCAGGTAAATGCTGACTGATTTCTTTGAGTTAGTTTCCCACATGAGGCCTGTTTAGTTGGAGATCACTTGTGGGAATTTATGTGTAAGGGCGTTTGAAGGCTCTTGGTTGGTTGTCTGGTTGGCGGGCAGAAAATATAGGTGTTATGGGGAATGCATATTTCAGGGTACAGTTACCATTCATGGAGTGAGTTGCTGATTGGAATGGATTTGAATAACTTTTTGAGGCAGATGAATGTATCTCATGCTGGAATGTAGGGTCCCTTACGGGCAAGTTAAGAGAGTTAGTGGACACAGCGGTTAGGAGGCGTGTAAATATCTTATGCGTCCAAGAGACTAAATGGAAGGGCAGAAGGCGAAGGAGGTGGACAATACCGGCTTCAAGCTCTGGTACACAGGGACAACTTCAAATAAAAATGGAGTAGGAGTTTTGATTGATAAGAGCCTCAAGGATGGTGTGGTGGAGGTGAGAAGGCAAGGGGATAGGATCATCTTAGTTAAACTTGTCATTAGTGATATGGTCTTAAACGTAATTAGTGTGTATGCCCCCTAAGTAGGCCATGATGAGAGTGCTAAGCGGCTTTTCTGGGAAGACTTAGACCGCTTGGTTAGAGCTGTCCCTAGTAGCGAGAAGCTCTTTATAAGAGGTGATCTTAATGGCCATGTAGGTACATCAAGTGCAGGTTTCGAGGTGGTTCATGGGGGTTCGAATATGGTAGTAGGAATCAGGAGGGAGAGGAAGTCTTAGATTTTGCTATAACTTTTGATCTGATGATAGCTAACACTTTCTTTCGTAAGAGACAGTCCCATTTAGTGACCTTTAATAGCGATTAGTACTTTAGTCAAATCGACTTTGTCCTTACAAGGAGGGATAAACGAACATGCGTGGACTGTAAGGTGATACCTGGAGAATGTGTGGTCACTCAACACAAGTTGGTGGTGGCTGACTTCCACTTTCTGGTGCAAGCTCATGGGAACAAACAAGTTAGGGTTGCTAGAATGAAGTGGTGGAAATTAGAAGGGGAGGCATCAAAGGTCTTTAAGGACAAGGTCATTAAAGAGGGTCCTTAGAAGGATGAAGGCGATGCAAACAGCATGTGGGAGAAGGTGGCAACACGCGTTCGGAAGATTGCTTCAGAGGTGCTTGGAGTGACCAAAGGGAGCGGATGCGAGTACACTTGGTGGTGGAATGAAGATGTGCAAAAGGCTATTAAGGAAAAGAAGGAGTGCTATAAACGCTTGTATCATGACAGGTGTGCAGACAACATAGAGAAGTACAAGGTGGCAAAGAAGACTGCAAAATGAGCGGTGAGTGAGGCAAAGGGGCGGGCCTATGAGGACCTTTACCAACGTTTGAGTACGACGCAGATATCAATAAACTAATTTGGTTTCATGCCCGGAAGGTCAACCACAAAAGCAATCTTCTTAATAAGACAAGTTATGGAGCAGTTTAGAGAACAGAAGAAGGACCTCCACATGGTTTTCATTGACTTTGAGAAGGCTTATGACAAGATACCAAGAAATGTTATGTGGTAGGCTTTGGACAAACATAAAGTCCCATCAAAGTACAAGGACATGTACAACAATGTTATGACTAGTGTTCGAACAAACGATGGTAACACATATTACTTCTCGATTAAAATTGGATTTCATCAAGGGTCAGCCTTAAGCCCGTATCTCTTTGCCTTGGTAATGGATGAGGTTATCAGGAACATACAAGGGGGTATCCCTTTGGTGCATGTTATTCGCTGATGATGTATTGTTAGTGGACGAAAGCCAGGCGGGAGTAAATAGGAAACTAGAGTTTTGGCGGCAGACCCTTGAGTCTAAAGGTTTTAGGTTGAGCAGAACTAAAACCGAATATATAAGATGCGACTTTGGTGGAGCTGCACAGGAGGAGGGAGATGTGAGTTTGGAAGGTCAAGTAGTGCCAAGAAGGATACATTTCGA